>NC_074683.1:41342969-41357969 GCF_029448725.1 Salvelinus fontinalis | reverse complement strand
CCGTTTATTCCCAATGAGCTATTGGAGAGCGAGTTATTGCGCTTAGGGAAGTTTGCAAGTTCAATTAAGATTGTCCCGTTGACAGGTTATGTCGTTTCAAACACCCGGCTCTGAAACAGGTTGTCGTTTCAAACACCCGGCTCTGAAACAGGTTATGTTGTTTCAAACACCCGGCTCTGAAACAGGTTGTCGTTTCAAACACCCGGCTCTGAAACAGGTTATGTTGTTTCAAACACCCGGCTCTGAAACAGGTTATGTTGTTTCAAACACCCGGCTCTGAAACAGGTTGTCGTTTCAAACACCCGGCTCTGAAACAGGTTGTCGTTTCAAACACCCGGCTCTGAAACAGATTGTCGTTTCAAACACCCGGCTCTGAAACAGATTGTCGTTTCAAACACCCGGCTCTGAAACAGATTGTCGTTTCAAACACCCGGCTCTGAAACAGATTGTCGTTTCAAACACCCGGCTCTGAAACAGATTGTCGTTTCAAACACCCGGCTCTGAAACAGGTTGTCGTTTCAAACACCCGGCTCTGAAACAGATTGTCGTTTCAAACACCCGGCTCTGAAACAGATTGTCGTTTCAAACACCCGGCTCTGAAACAGATTGTCGTTTCAAACACCCGGCTCTGAAACAGGTTGTCGTTTCAAACACCCGGCTCTGAAACAGGTTGTCGTTTCAAACACCCGGCTCTGAAACAGGTTATGTTGTTTCAAACACCCGGCTCTGAAACAGGTTGTCGTTTCAAACACCCGGCTCTGAAACAGATTATGTCATTTCAAACACCCGGCTCTGAAACAGGTTATGTTGTTTCAAACACCCGGCTCTGAAACAGGTTATGTCGTTTCAAACACCCGGCTCTGAAACAGGTTGTCATTTCAAACACCCGGCTCTGAAACAGGTTATGTTGTTTCAAACACCCGGCTCTGAAACAGGTTGTCGTTTCAAACACCCGGCTCTGAAACAGATTATGTCGTTTCAAACACCCGGCTCTGAAACAGGTTATGTTGTTTCAAACACCCGGCTCTGAAACAGGTTGTCGTTTCAAACACCCGGCTCTGAAACAGATTATGTCGTTTCAAACACCCGGCTCTGAAACAGGTTATGTCGTTTCAAACACCCGGCTCTGAAACAGGTTAAGTCGTTTTGGTGACAGGTGTTTATGTTTTTGGACTCAACGAAGCAGACTTTGGAGTTATCGTTTAAAGTCAAGTATGACAACAGACTGTATATGGCTTATGCTAGTACGGGCAGTCAACGGTGTTTTGAGTGTGGGGATGTTGGCCATAAGCAACATGCTTGCCCGAAAAGGGAGAAGGCGGAGGGAGGGGCGCAGGTGGTCCTCGTAACACCTGGGCCCCCTGATGTAGGGAGAGGTGGGACGACAGTGGTAGAGCAGCCACAAGCACCTGTTGCTGAGGAACAAGTTTTCCGTGTTGAGGGTACAGAGTTTCAACTTGTACCAGAGGGGAACATAGCGTCTGTTATGCAGCAGAAAAATATTGTTGTAGGAGGTCGGATCTTGGGAGCCATTTCCTCAGACTGGTGAGGAGACGCCCAGTATGAGTGATGGGGTACAGGAGGGGGTTCATGTGGACCTAGTCTCCCAAGTAGAGGAGGAGATCCCCACTACAAGTAATGGTGTACAGGAGGGGGTTCAGGTGGGGCTAGTCTCCCAGGTAGTGGAGGAGATGCCCGGTACGAGTGACGGGGTGCAAGTGGGGAGTGTTGAGAGGGAGGTGGTAGAGGGGAGTCAGGGGTCTATTGCCTCAGTTGAGGAGGATCAGGAGAAGGATATGGATATCTCTAAGATAGCAGCTGGCGAGGACTCAATTTACAATCTAGAGGAGGTAAATGGGTTCCTGGATCAGACTTTTGGTAAATCTGTCAAATTGGTAGATTTTTTTTATGTTGATAAGTTTGTGAGGTCAGCTGTGATGTTACAGAAGACGGTGGGGTTAGACCAGTTAAGTGAGAAGAAGCGTTTTCGCTTGAGGAAATGTGTTACTGCTGTTACGGCAGCAAAAGGTGGTGGGAAACGTGATAAGGTTAAGAGAAAATTAAAACAATTAAAACAAATAATGATGACCATTGCCTCATAGGGTGTTTTTTTCTCTTTGTCTGGTTTCTCTGTGGTTTCTTCTGCTTTTATTTTCTCTTTTCTATATGGAGGTACTAAGGGTAGGCTCTCTCAATATTAATGGGGGAAGGGACAGGAATAAGAGGGCTTGGGTATTAGAAGTAATAAAACAGAAAAGGCTTAATGTAGTTTTCCTACAGGAGACACATAGTGATGAGGCTAATGTAGTTGACTGGGGTATGTGGTGAGAGGGGCAGCAGATACTCAGTCATGGTATTAATTTCAGTGAAGGGGGGGCAATTTTGTTTTCCTCAGGCTTAGGGGTGACTGTGGTATCTGCAACAGAGATTGTCAAGGGTCAGGTTTTATTGGTCAAGGCAGATGTTATAGTTTTTTTGTTTTTGTTTTTTATGTTTATGCTCCTAATGAGGATACAGAGCATATTGCAGTATTTGATCAAATAAAGGAAACCTTAAGACAGTGTTACCAAGAGGGGTGTATGGTTTTATGGGGGGACTGGAACTGTACAGTGGATTTTACTATTGACCACACTGCTGAAGAACCTCACCTGCGGTCAACTACTTGTCTGTCTGGTCTATTAACTGAGTTTGAGCTCTCTGATGTGTGGAGAGTAAGGAATGCAACATTTAGGCTGTACACATGGTTAAAAGTTAATGAAGGTCATGTCAGATTAGACAGGTTGTATGTATCTGATCACTACTGTAGTAGGGTTGGAAGGTGTGATTTTACTTCTGAGGATTGTTCTGATCACCATATTGTTACTGTTGATATTCACTTGTCCTGTCCATGAAAGTCATCACCTTATTGGTATTTTAATGTTAAATTGTTACATTATGTCATGTTTTGTGAAAGGTTTTGTTGTTTTGTGAAAAATGTAGGTTTACAAAAGGGAATTTTGAGTCCTTGAGACAATGGTGGGAGGTTGGAAAGGCCCAAATACAATTGTTTTGCCAACAATATACTGCTCTGTCTCATATTGAAGTTAAAGAGACTATCAAGGCCCTTGAACAGGACATCAAATCTATTGAATTGAAGTTGCTCATTCAGAATGACCCCTGACTAGTCATGAACTTACAGGACAAGAAACATGAACTGAGGTCGTTTCTACATGAAAGAGTGTAGGGTGCCTTGATGAGGTCTCGCTTTGCTACCCTCAAAGATATGGATGCTCCTGGTACTTTTTTTTATAACTAGGACAGTCGACATTGCAACGCAAACAGATGGTCTGCCTTCGTCTCCCTGATGGGAAGGTGACCACGGATGACAGTGAAATGCGCCAACATGCCGTGGATTTCTACTCTATAAGGTGGATGATTGTGATTCTCTTTGTACTGAACAGATGTTACATGGACTTCCTCAATTGGGCCCTGAGCAGAGAGTTGATTTGGACTCTGACATTACTCTGCAGGAGCTGTCCACAGCAGTTATGCAGCTCTCATCAGGCCGAGCCCCTGGCATCGATGGTTTACCATCTGAGTTTCGGGGATCTGTTGGGGGGATTTTTCTGAAGTGGTGTGTGAATCTTTTCATGAGGGTTCTCTTCCTGTTTCCTGTCAATGTGCTGTGCTTTCATTGTTGCCAAAAAAGGGGGATTTGGCTCTTCAAAAAAATTGGCGACCTGTTGCTTTGCTGTGCGCAGAATATAAAATTGTATCTAAATGTCTCTCAGACAGGTTGAAAGAGTATCTGGGGCTGTTGGTCCACAAGGACCAGTCTTACTGTGGACCTGACCGCTCTATAGTTGATAACTTGTTTCTAATAAGAGATGTTTTAGACATCTGTAAACTTCTTTGGATCAAGAGAAGACCTTTGACCGTGTAGACCACCAGTAGTCATTCAAAACAATGAAAGCTTTTGGGTTTGGGGATGGTTTTCTTGTCTTGGATAAGTTTACTGTATACTGGGGCCTCATATATGTAGAAGGTGGGGGGGTGGTTTGAGCTGCCCCATCCCCGTCCAAAGGGGTATCAGGTAGGGATGCCCAATTTCAGGGCAGTTATATTATCTGGCAATTGAACCAATACTTTGTTTTTTAAGAGCGAGGCTTACTGGTTTCTCTGTGCCAGGGGTAATGAAGGGTCCCACGATAGCACTGTCTGTGTATGCAGATGACGTGACCGTTTTTATTACAGGGGCTGAGGATGTTAAGGTTTTCTCAAACACTTTAAAGGTGTATGAGGGGGCCTCCTCAGCTAGAGTCAATTGGGAAAAGAGCGAATCGCTGTGGGCAGGTCAGCTTTAGACGGGGTCCGCACCACAGTTACCAGGGGCAAATCAGTGGGGCAGAGATGGGATGAAGACTTTGGGGGCTCCGATGTCTTTCAGAAAAAGAACTGGGAGGGTGTAGTGGAGAAAGTGTGTGCCAGATTGTCAAGGTGGAAATGGGTGCTACCCCAGCTGTCTTATAGGGGAGGGGTGCTGGTAGCCAATAATCTTGCTGCCTCTACCCTGTGGCTCAGACAGATGACTTTACAGCCACTGGGGGGCCTGATATAAGAGCTTCAGAGGACCCTTGTCAATTTATTTTGGTCTGGACAACATTAGATTAAAGCTGTGGCCCTGTGCCTGCCACTGCATGAGGGTGGGCAAGGTCTGGTGGACATTTCTTCCAGGATCATGGCTTTCCGGCTTCAAGTAGCCCAGAAACGGTTGTACTGTGACGGTTCTAGCTGGGTCGACGCAACCTATACATTGATGAGGAGAGTTGGCTGTTTGGGCTTAGACAAGCACCTTTTCCTCTTAAAGCTGGAGGGGGTGATTTGTCTGGCTTGACTCCTTTCTATGAGTCTGTTAAACAGGCTTGGAGAGTTAATGTCAAGTCCCGTAAGACCGGCACCCCACCAGGGATGTGGCTTTTGAAGAACCTCTTTTTTACAACACTGCCATCCAGTCCCGTGCTGTGGGTTCAGCCAGCCTGCGTTCATGCCTGTTAGGTGTGGGGTGCACCAAGCTGGGTCATCTGATGCGGAGTAGGAGCAGATCGTTGGAGGAGCTGGGAGAAAAAGCGGGGTTCCGATCATCTCGCCTACTGAGGAAGGTCGTAGCTGAGGTCTGTAATTCCTTGCCAGTACTTCATCGGCAGTATGAAGGGTTCAAATCAATGAGGTGGGTGTGTTTGGTCCAGGTGCCTCCCCAAAAGGCTGTTGGTGGTCTCTATATAAACTACCTATTGAAAAGAGGACAGCTGACCTCCAATGGAGGATAATACATGGAGCCATAGCCACCAATATGCATCTGGTACACCTGGATCCTACTGTTGGGGAGGAGTCTGAAACTCTGGCACATCTGTTCTTACAGTGTCCCAGGTTGGTCGGGATGATTGACCTGATCCCTAGCTGGTTCTCAACTCTGGGAGAGGTGTTCTCTTCCCAACAGTTTATATTTGGGCTAAAGTACAGGTTCAGTTGAAGGGTTGTAGTTCGTTTGCTTCATTTTGTGTCAGGGGCAGCTAAATGAGCAATATGGAAGACCTGAAAGAACAGTATTCGGGGACAGGGGTCTGTAAATGGGGTGGGAATGCTGGAGGGGATGTTGGCAGCAAGACTGAGGAATGAGTTTGCCTATTACAAAATGGTTAATAACATGGATCTGTTTATGAGTATATGGTGTATTCAGAGGCTGTTGTGTTTAATTGATGTGTAACTATGGTTTTGTGTGAGTGTTGTCGTGTTGTTTGTTCCCAATAAAAGTTATTTAAAACTCTCTCTCTCTCTCTCTCTCTCTCTCTCTCTCTCTCTCTCTCTCTCTCTCTCTCTCTCTCTCTCTCTCTCTCTCTCTCTCTCTCTCTCTCTCTCTCTATTTTCCGCAGGGCAAAGTGAACTATAATATAAAAAGGTTCTCTCCTCATCAGTGTGTGAATAATGAATCCCATCTTTGTGAAAGCCCTCTGTTCCTCTGTCTCTGTATTCATGTACTGTGTGTTTCTCCTAAGATGACCTCTACACTGATACTGGTGCACTGCAGACAGGTGCAGGTGTCGTGTAATTCTCCTATTATTAACAAATCCCCAGGCCCCCACGGACACAGCTTTTTCCATTGAAACAACGGACACAGCTTTTTCCATAGAAACAACTAGGAAGTTATCTGAAAACAAAGCAATGAGGCACCATCTTCACCAAGTTAAATCAGACACACACACACACACACACACACACACACACACACACACACACACACACACACACACACACACACACACACACACACACACACACACACACACACACACACACACACACACACACACACACACACACACACACACACACATCTCTCACCTTAAACCAGATGATATGGGGGTCTTTCCCAGGTTCTATGTAGTCTTCTATGTCTGGACAGGTGATGTCTTTGCTCTTGCTGAGTTCGGCCTTTTCCATATGTCTCATGTCAGAGTTGTAGCAGAGGTCTGTGTCGTTCTCAGCCACGTGGAGGGACATGGACACCTTCATACAGTAGGTTGAATTCCTGGAACACACCAGCACAACCAACAGGTCACTGACAAGATTCAGACCATAAGAGAAAATGCATAGTCACAACTCTTCCTATTCCTGATTTACATTAGCTTTCTTTTTTCTCTCTCTGACTGTATGTTTTACCTCCTCTTCTCCTGTCCTCATTCCTCCCACACGCACACAAACACAGGCAAAAAACACATGCACACACACATTGTCGGAGATAGTGCTAACGACGTGTTCATCAGCTTACTGAACCAACGACTCAGGCTCACGACCACTATTGAAATAATGGAGGGCCATGCAGCCTGCCCTGGGAATACTAATGACATAACAGACACCACACACACACACACACACACACACACACACACACACACACACACACACACACACACACACACACACACACACACACACACACACACACACACACACACACACACACACACATGGAGAGACAGGGGATGGAAGGAGTGGAAGAACCTGCTTAGTCATCACAGTGATATAATAGCCCTCTGACAGCAGAGGAGCAAGCCCGTGGCATTGAAATACTGAAGGCTGGGTCTAAATACAGTCAAATGCTGAAGGCTGGGTCTAAATACAGTCAAATGCTGAAGGCTGGGTCTAAATACAGTCAAATGCTGAAGGCTGGGTCTGAATACAGTCACATGCTGAAGGCTGGGTCTAAATACAGTCAAATGCTGAAGGCTGGGTCTAACTACAGTCAAATGCGGAAGGTTGGGTCTAAATACAGTCAAATGCTGAAGGCTGGGTCTAAATACAGTCAAATGCGGAAGGTTGGGTCTAAATACAGTCAAATGCTGAAGGCTGGGTCTAAATACAGTCAAATGCTAAAGGCTGGGTCTAAATACAGTCAAATGCTGAAGGCTGGGTCTAAATACAGTCACATGCTGAAGGCTGGGTCTAAATACAGTCAAATGCTGAAGGCTGGGTCTAACTACAGTCAAATGCGGAAGGTTGGGTCTAAATACAGTCAAATGCTGAAGGCTGGGTCTAACTACAGTCAAATGTTGAAGGCTGGGTCTAAATACAGTTAAATGCTGAAGGCTGGGTCTAAATACAGTCAAATGCTGAAGGCTGGGTCTAAATACAGTCAAATGTGGAAGGTTGGGTCTAAATACAGTCAAATGCTGAAGGCTGGGTCTAACTACAGTCAAATGCTGAAGGCTGGGTCTAAATACAGTCAAATGCTGAAGGCTGGGTCTAAATACAGTCAAATGCTGAAGGCTGGGTCTAACTACAGTCAAATGCTGAAGGCTGGGTCTAAATACAGTCACATGCTGAAGGCTGGGTCTAAATACAGTCAAATGCTGAAGGCTGGGTCTAAATACAGTCAAATGCTGAAGGCTGGGTCTAACTACAGTCAAATGCTGAAGGCTGGGTCTAAATACAGTCACATGCTGAAGGCTGGGTCTAAATACAGTCAAATGCTGAAGGCTGGGTCTAACTACAGTCAAATGCTGAAGGCTGGGTCTAAATACAGTCAAATGCTGAAGGCTGGGTCTAAATACAGTCAAATGCTGAAGGCTGGGTCTAACTACAGTCAAATGCTGAAGGCTGGGTCTAAATACAGTCACATGCTGAAGGCTGGGTCTAAATACAGTCAAATTACTTCATTTTATTGTCTACTTTCCTTCAATATGAGTCATTTGAGAAAGCCAGTGGCATGACTGAAAAATAGGCTCATTGTCTGTAGCGGATGTGACGTCATCTCTTCAGATATACGGTACCATTCAAAAGTTTGGACACACCTACTCATTCCAGGGTTTTTCTTTATTTTTACTATTTTCTACATTGTAGAATAATAGTGAAGACATCAAAACTATGAAATAACACATATGGAATCATGTTGTAATCAAAAAAGTGTTAAACAAATAAAAAAATATTTTATATTTGATATTCTTCAAAGTAGCCAACCTTTGACTTGATGACAGCTTTGCACACTCTTGGCATTCTCTCAACCAGCTTCACCTGGAATGCTTTTCCAACAGTCTTGAAGGAGTTCCCACATATGCTGAGCACTTGTTGCCATTCCCAACACCACCGCCCCCATCTCTCTGCCTTGTGTGACCTGTGTAGCATATGGGGCTTCATTTCGTTACATTAACTTTACTGCTGGCCAGATGCTTCCTTTCAAGCTACATGACAGGCTTTCATATTATATAGTCAAGTTATGGAAGTAATAAGAGAATCCCCTCTCCCATAGAAACACCTAACCTCCAGACCATAAAACACACACAGCTGAGGCTGTCAGACACTGCACCAGGCTACTAGAGATATAGCCAACAGGCTGGCTGGGAGGCTCTCTTACTGTGGGACGGAGCTAACTGAGAATAGGGTAAAGTAGGATTGGACTGGAAACCGTAACCAGATGTTAGATAATGCAATGACTGTGTTATTTAAAATGTTGTGTTTTTATTTTGCCTAAACACACACACACACGTACAGGTACACGTACACCCGCCTAAGAGCTTCGGAGGTGTAAATGTTGACATGATGAGGGAGATTATCAGAGATGACCTCGTAGCGGAGGGGACACCTGAGCCAATCAGATGGATGGAGTCCCAGGGGAACCAATGAGGGAGCTCTCTACTTGTTAAATATTGAAACTAGGGGATCACTGCGGGATTGTGGGACATTTTTTGTGGTGTTTGATTGATGGACTGTCGGGTCGACAATTCGTCCAAACTTTAAAAAACTGTTTCACTCCAAGCTTTAGTCTCCAACTCGCATTAGCTTCCATTCCCCACACATTAGTATCCCTCACATATGTTCGTTCTCAGAGTAATCACAACAGGAAAACACACACGCAGACCACTGAGAGATACAGGCTCATTTGAGAGGTGGTGAATTCATTCAGTGGGAGACACGTGCATGGACTACAGAGGTGGAGGGAGGGAGATTGTTTAGAGGAGAGAAAACACTGGAGGTGACAGCTTTACATTTACATTAAGTGGGGATGGAGAGAAAGAAAAAGAGAGAGGGAGAGGGAGAAACAGAAACAATGAGAGAGAAAGAGAAAGGGGGAGAGAGGAAGAGAGATAGAGAGAGGGGGTAGAGGGAGAAAGCGAGATAGAAAGAGGGGGTAGAGGGAGAAACAGAAACAAGGAGAGAAAAAGAGAGAGGGGGAGAGAGAGGAAGAGAGATAGAGAGAGGGGGTAGGGAGAGAAAGCGAGATAGAGAGAGGGGGTAGAGGGAGAAACAGAAACAAGGAGAGAAAAAGAGAGAGGGGGAGAGAGGAAGAGAGATAGAGAGAGGGGATAGAGGGAGAAACAGAAACAAGGAGAGGAAAAGAGAGAGGGGGAGAGAGAGAAAGCGAGATAGAGAGAGGGGGTAGAGAGAGAAACAGAAACAAGGAGAGATTGTTATGTAGATTAAGTCACCTTCACACATACACTGATGGGAAAAATTTGGTTCCAGACAGCAAAGGAGAAAAGGGACTAACACACACACACACGCACGCACGCACGCACAAACACGCACGCACGCACGCACGCACGCACGCACACACACACACACACACACACACACACACACACACACACACACACACACACACACACACACACACACACACACACACACACACACACACACACCACACCACACCATATCTTCTTCAGGGAAAAACATCTGGAGGGTTTCAATGCTAAGCTGTACTTTCTCCACTGAAGGGTTGATCTATATTTAGATATAGCCAACTCTATGTAGCAGCATCCTCCAATGCACCACAATACCGTAAGACTATCTACACCCTCCAAACAGTTCATAATAACCAGTCAAACTTCAAGTGAATGGTTGAAAATATGACTAGACTTCAACAATACGATCAGCAATCACTGAGAAAAACCAGGAGACAAAAACAAATGCTGTAATGTGGGGATATCGACTGTACAAGCAGCAATGGACTCCTTTCTGTCTTTCTCTCTCCCCCTCTCCCCCCCTCACACTCTCTCTCCCCCTCATGCTCTCTCTCTCTCTCCCTCTCTCTCTCTCTCTCTCTCTCCCTCTCTCCCTTTCTCTCTCTCTCTCTCACACACACACACACACACACTCACTCTATTTTCCCAGCAGAGATGCTTGGTGGAAGT
The DNA here is from genome assembly GCF_029448725.1 of Salvelinus fontinalis. Lineage (NCBI taxonomy): Eukaryota > Metazoa > Chordata > Actinopteri > Salmoniformes > Salmonidae > Salvelinus > Salvelinus fontinalis. The sequence goes on along the minus strand of NC_074683.1, from coordinate 41,347,302 downwards.
GTTTGGTTCATGTGTGCTAAAATTTGCGACTCAGAAGCTTACCCTCCAACAAAAAGAGAATTGATTTAAGCTCAGTGGCAAATCTCCAAAGTGCGTCTCTGATTAGGTTACTGGAGAACTCTTGAATCCCACCGTGAATAACATCTGAATACATGAAGCCTTTTAACACTTTAAAACACTGGAGAACGTTTCCTAATGCATGTGACCTGCTTGTCTAGTGTCATACACATAGACAGATGTAGACGAAGTTCTCAGTGTGCTGGCCATAGAAATGTTTTTTTAAAGTAATGGTCAAGTCTTAGAGAGGGAGAGAGTGAAGGAGAGAGAAGGAGGGAGAGCGTATTATGTTGCCTCCAGGCCTATGAGAAACATCCACTTCAGACCCTCTCGACAGAACAACAAAAACACAACCCCTTTGATTCTGACTCAGCCGGAGAAAGAAGGGGGGAAGAGATCATGAGAGAGAACGAGTGCGAGTGAGAAAGAGTTGGAAAGAGAGACTCAGCAATCAATATCACAGAGGAGTATGCACGGTTAAAAGTAGAGGGATAGAATAAAGGAGGAAGGGGGCATGTAGCTAAAAGAGTAAATAATCCCTAGTTTCCCTAGTTTGTCCCTCGTGTCTTACCGTAGCTCTAGTATCCCTACTGTTCCTCCTATCTTACCGTAGCACGCAGGAGTAGACTGGAGCAGTAGAGCACAGTTTGTCCCTCATGTCTTACCGTAGAACGCAGGAGTAGAGGCCCACGTCCTGGAGGTCGGCCGGTCTGAACCAGATGGCGTCCTCCTCCTTGCTCATGCGCACGCCGTTGAAGGAGATGGGCTCCTCGAAGTCTCCGTGGCCCAGGCCAGTGCTGCGGTACCACATGAGGCTGAGGCCCACGCTCTGAGCCTGGCTGTAGTTGGCCCGGATGTAGCCATAGAACAGGGCACACTTCAGCCTCACCGGCTCTCCCTGCAGCACACGGTACTTCAGGTAATCCACTGACCAGTCTGTACAGAGGTCAACTATGGAGAGACAGAGAGAGAGAGAGAGAGAGAGAGAGAGAGAGAGAGAGAGAGAGAGAGAGAGAGAGAGAGAAAGAAAGAAAGAAAGAGAGAGAGAAACAGTATGTTATATTTTACTGAGTTAGCTATCCTCAAGACAGAGGAGAGAGAGTTAAATTCTTCTTTGTAGACAAGTCCGTACAGCTGTCAGCTATGGGGAGGGGTGGGTTACACATGTTTCTATCCTACCATCATTAGCCCCCTCCTCCTCACTCAGTAAACATGGAAACAAAACAACAATGTTGTGAACTGAGCGAGAGAATATTACATCTGGGAAAACAGATTTCAGCTGAATTTCATCAGTGTGGCCTTGGTGGATGCTAAATCGGTGTGTGTGTGTATTTCCGTCTGTGCCACTTTCAGTTCGTATTCTCTCATCTTCTCTCCTCCATTTCCATCCTTCTCACAAACGTTTACACCTGGAAAGGTGTATGGAAGCAACTGTGACTGTCAAATATCTCCATCAGTGATGTCCGGACTAGAGGTCGACCGATTAATCGGAAAGGCCGATTAATTAGGGCCGATTTCAAGTTTTCCTAACAAACAGAAATCGGTATTTTTTTACACCTTTATTTAACTAGGCACGTCAGTTAAGAACACATTCTTATTTTCAATGATGGCTTAGGAACGGTGGGTTAACTGCCTTGTTCAGGGGCAGAATGACAGATTTTTCCCTTGTCAGCTCGGGGATTCAATCTTGCAACCTTACGGTTAACTAGTCCAACGCTCTAACCACCTGTCTCTCATTGCACTCCACGAGGAGCCTGCCTGTTACGCGAATGCAGTAAGAAGCCAAGGTAAGTTGCTAGCTAGCATTAAACTTATCTTATAAAAACAATCAATCAATCATAATCACTAGTTAACTACACATGGTTGATGATATTACTAGTTTATCTAGCATGTCCTGCGTTGCATATAATCGATGCGGTGCGCATTCGCGAAAATGGTACCTAACCATAAACATCAAAGCCTTTCTTAAAATCAATACACAAGTATATATTTTTAAACCTGCCTATTTAGTTAATATTGCCTGTTAACTTCTTGAGAATACAGGGGGTGCTGTTTTCGCATTAGCATAATTTCCTCTACAGATTAAACTGCCTCTTATTCAATTATTGCTGTTACTATATGCATATAATTAATACCATTGGATAGAAAACAAGCTATGGTTTCTAAAACCGTTTCAATTTTGTCTCTGAGTGAAACATAAGTCATTTGACAGCACTTTCCCTGAGCAAGAAGAAGATTGCAAGATGTGTATGCTCGCTTCAACGCTCTGCCTATATATGGTCACGCCACCTATGACCCGAAAAACACTTCATTCGTCTTCCTCTGGGTGTCAGGAAGACGTCAGAGGAGAAATTTTTTGTTTATCTTGTACTGACGTGAAATAAGACCTATTTCTTTAGCGTGACTGACAACTTCCGGTTCTCTGAAACGCGCGTTTTAGAGGTGCAATTGTCTTTTGTTATGCTGCCGTTACGGATGAAAACTATCTCCGTCTCGAAGTTTGTTTGATACATGTGACCATATCATCTTAATGTATGTTTTTTCAATATAGTTTAATCAGATTATTTGAATTTTTTCGGGAGTTTTGCCGTGTTCCGTTCTGTGAGTTTTTTAACTTTGGACAGAACCGTGCTAGTCGACTAGTACCTATGCTAAATGAAGAGGGAAAGTTGCCATTGTGAATGGATTGAACGACTCATCAGGACTAAGGACACCTTTATCAACATTCTGATGAAAGATCAGCAATAGTAAGACCCAATTTACGACGTTATTTCATATATCTGTCGTGCATGTGAACTGGTCGGGCGCGCCCAGCTGGTTCTGGCTGGCGTGGCTATGCTAATTTAGCGCTACATTTTGTTTTCGCTATAAAACATTTAATAAATCTGAAATATTGTTTGGATTCACCAGATGTTGGGCTTTCAATATCTGTACGCTGTGTATTTTTTCTGAAATGTTTTAAGACAAGTAATTAGTTATATGACGTTGGTCTCTGTAATTGTTCTGGCTGCATCAGCACTATATCAGATTGCAGCTGCAATGTAGAACTGTGATTTATACCTGAAAAATGCACATTTAAAAAAAAAAAACTATGCTATACCATAAATATGTTATCAGACTGTCATCTTATGAATTTGTTTGTTGGTTAGTGGCTATATATATTTTCATTTAGTCGAATTAGTGATAGCTACTGACGCAGGAAAAAACTGTTGGAGTAAAAAAATGGTGTCTTTTGCTAACGTGTTTAGCTAATAGATTTACATATTGTGTCTTCCCTGTAAAACATTTAAAAAATCTGAAATGGTGGCTTTATTCACAAGATCTGTGTCTTTCATTGGGTGTCTTGGACTTGTGATTTAATGATATTTAGATGCTACTATTTAATTGTGACGCTATGCTAACGATGCTAATCAGTGTGGGGGGGGGGGGGGGGGGGGTGGGGGGGGCTCCCGAATCCGGGTTAGGTACTCGGTAGAGGTTTTAACATGAATTTCTTTGTGTCACTTCTCGTGCAACAGAGTCAGGGTATATGCAGCAGTTTGGGCTGCCTGGCTCGTTGCAAACTGTGTGAAGACTATTTCCTCCTAACAAAGACAGCCAACTTCGCCAAACTGGGGATGATTTAACAAAAGCACATTTGCGAAAATTGCACGCAGAGTCAGGGTAAATGCAACAGTTAAGGCTGCCTGGCTCGTTGCGAACTAATTTGCCAGAATTTTACGTAATTATGACATAACATTGAAGGTTGTGCAATAACAGGAATATTTAGACTTATGGATGCCACCCGTTAGATAAAATACGGAACGGTTCCGTATTTCACTGAAAGAATAAATGTTTTGTTCTCGAGATGATAGTTTCCGGATTCAACCATATTAATGACCTAAGGTTCGTATTTCTGTGTGTTATTATCTTATAATTAAGTCTATGATTTGATGGAGCAGTCTGACTGAGCGATGGTAGGCACAAGCAGGCTCGTAAGCATTCATTCAAACAGCACTTTTGTGCATTTTGCCAGCAGCTCTGCTGTTTATGACTTCAAGCTTATCAACTCCCGAGATTAGGCTGGTGTAACCGATGTGAAATGGCTAGCTAGTTAGCGGGGTGCGCGCTAATAGCGTTTCAAATGTCACTCGCTCTGAGACTTGGAGTAGTTATTCCCCTTGCTCTGCATGGGTAACGCTGCTTCGAGGGCGGCTTTTGTCGATGTGTTCCCTCGTTCGAGCCCAGGTAGGAGCGAGGAGAGGGACGGAAGCTATACTGTTACACTGGCAATACT
>NC_074683.1:41197969-41340469 GCF_029448725.1 Salvelinus fontinalis | reverse complement strand
TCTTCTCTCCAGATACTATCAAGTTCTGTCAGGTTGGATGGGGAGTGTCACTACACAGCTATTTTCAGGTCTCTCCAGAGATGTTCCCTTGGGTTCAAGTCCAGACTCTGGCTGGGTCACTCAAGGACATTCAGAAACATGTCCCGAAGCCAATCCTGTGTTGTCTTGGCTGTATGCTTAGTGTTGTTGTCCTGTTGGAAGGTGAACCTTCGCCCCCAGTCGGAGGTCCTGAGCGCTCTGGAAAAGGTTTTCATCAAGGATCTCTCTGTACTTTGCTCCGTTTATCTTTCCCTCGATCCTGACTAGTCTCCCAGTCCCTGCCACTGAAAAACATCCCCACAGCATGATGCTGCCTCCACCACGCTTCAGGCCAGGTGATGAGCGGTGCCTGGTCTCCTCCACACGTGACGCTTGGCATTCAGGCCAAAGAGTTTCATCTTGGTGTCATCATGTTCTGAGAGTCCTTTAGGTGCCTTTTGGCAAACTCCAAGCGGGCTGTCATGTGACTTTTACTGAGGAGTGGCTTCCGTCTAAACACTCTACCATAAAGGCTTGATTGGTGGAGTCCTTCTGGAAGGTTCTCCTATCTCCACTGAGGAACTCTGGAGCTCTGTCAGAGTGAACATCGGGTTCTTGGTCACCTCCCTGACCAAGGCCCTTCTCCCCCGATTGCTCAGTTTTGCTGAACGGCCAGCTCTATGAGGAGTCTTAATGGTTCCAAACTTTTTCCATGTAAGATTGATGGAGGTCACTGTTTTTTGGGGGACCTTCAATGCTCCAGAATTGTTTTGGTACCTTTCCCCAGATCTGTGCCTCGACACAATCCAGTCTCGGTGCTCTACAGACAATTATTTCTACCTCTTGGCTTGGTTTCTGCTCTGACATGCACTGTCAACTGTGGGACCTTATACAGACAGGTGTGTGCCTTTCCAAATCATGTCCAATCAATTGAATTTACCACAGGTGGACTCCAATCAAGTTGTGATCAATGAAAACAGGATGCACCTGAGCTAAATTTTGAGTCTCATAGCAAAGGGTCTGAATATAAATAAGGTATGTTTTTAATTTTTTATACATCAGCAAACAATCCTATAAACCTGTTTTGCTTTTGTATTGTGCACAGATTGATGAGGAAAATGTTTTATTTAATACATTTTAGAATAAGGCTGTAACATAACCAATTGTGGAAAAAGGAGTCTGAATACTTTTCGAATGCACTGTATTTTCAGGGCCTAGTTTTGCCCTACAAGGGCCTGAAACTCATACACATCATTGTGAACCAAAACAGTGACTTGCAGGCCTGACATAGCTTGTAAACTGTGAATTTCAGGCCACTGTATTACCCTCTGACAATTTTTTATTGCTTGGTTCCTAAAGGAGTACAAACATTTGCTTTGTCCCTTTAGTTACAGGTACATAATACATACTGTAGGGTACCTTGACAGTGACGAAGCCATTTGTTGCTAGTAAGAGATAATAATATGCCTCTACCATGTACCAGTTTAAGTGGTCTAACACTTGAAAAACCACACCCCCACTAAGCCATGCTTCCAATATAATTTCCCATTGTGCCTTGCCTTTTTGGGTGAATTGTATAGTTACCACCCATGACTGTATTTGTTAGTGGCAGAGACATGGTTGTTGAATTCATTCATTTTTCAATATTGTAGCTTTCACCAAGTGGGTTCCTTTTTGAATGTTGTCATTAAACTTGTGACAATAAATGACATATCTTTAATGGCTTATTTTGAGTTCTGATTTAACCCTAACACCGTGGCCTGACACTAATGGTTTCCCTAAGCAAGGCAGTTAACCCACTGTTCCCCGGGCGCCGAAGACGTGGATGTCAATAAAGGCAGCCCCCAGCTCCACTCTGATTCAGAGGGGTTGGGTTAAATGTGGAAGACACATTTCAGTTGAAGGCATTCAGGCTCACACAGTGTTTCTTGGTAGTCTTAAACAAATGTATTTTGAAACATACAGTAAGTATATACCTTACACAAGGAATACACTGTAACATGTTAGAGTTTAAATGTATTACATTTTGAGTTTGTGTCCCAATTTTACACTTTATATACATCACAGAAGATTGAAATATAACAAAAAAAATTGACATAGAAACATAGAATTTTCAGCATAATTTCCCACCCAATGTTCATTAATTATGAAATGATTGCAAATATGAATAACATTCCACCCATGAAGCCACTAGAGTGCACTTTGGTCATTCGACTGCAGGAAAGGGGTACTCGTCAATTTACATTCAGGCTGTAACATACCAACATGTGGAAATAGTCAAGGGGTGTGAGTACCTTCTGAAGGCACAGTATGCCTGAAACTAAACCAGTTGGATCAACTTAATGACAGGCTGACATTTCCTACCACATCCCCACCATGCCAGCCAGAGAAATCAATGTGTCTGCAGAAGAAGGAATGCTACAGCCCAGACCTCTCACTGTCTCTCAAACTACATCTCCCTCTACACCATTCACACCAGACACTTCTGTATAGAGAACTACAGTACTTGTATTTAGCACCCCCTTCTGCTAATTCACCTATAGTGTTCCACCATATCACAAAACATCATGATCTACTGTGGTCCACACCTCCTTCTCTCTCTCAGTCCCAGGAACAAGCACGCACGCACGCACGCACGCACGCACACACACACACACACACACACACACACACACACACACACACACACACACACACACACACACACACACACACACACACACACACACACACACACACACACACACACACACACACACACGCTTCGCTTCAGTGTTCTGAGCCTTAGTACTGTCATAGAGTACCATCTGCCACTTCACTGTAGTACAAAATTCAGATTGCCATGACCTAACACGTCCACCTGGAATATACGGGAAGGCCACCGGACCAGACGGAATACCAGGGTGCATTCTCAAAGCATGTGCAGACCAGCTGGCAAGTGTGTTCGTGGACATTTTCTATCTTTCCTTGTCCCAGTCTGTAATCCCAACATGTTTCAAGCTGACCACCATTGTCCCTGTTCCCAAGAACTCCAAGGTAACCTGACAGTCGCCCTCTAGCACTCACATCTGTAATTATAAAGTGCTTTGAAAGGTTGGTCATGACACATGTCAACAACAACATCCCAGACACCCTGGACCCACTCCAATTTGCATACCGCCCCAACAGATCCACAGTGCAATCTCAATTGCACTTCACACTGCCCCCTCGCACCTGGACAAGTTGGGAAATAACTTTGTGAGAATGCTGTTTATAGACTACAGCTCAGTGTTCAACACCGAAGTCCCCTCAGAGCTCATCACCAAGCGTGGGACCCTGGGATTGAACACCTCCCACTGCAACTGGATCCTGGACTTCCTGAAGGGCCAGTCCCATGTGGTGAGGATTGGCAACAACACCTCCGCCATGCTGACTATCAACACCGAGGCCCCTTTTGGGTGTGTGCTTAGTCAGTTCCTGTACTCCCTGTTCACTCACTACTGTGTGGCCAGGCACGACTCCAACACCATCATCGAGTTTGCTGACAGGACAACAGCTCCCTCACCGTCAGTACAACCACAGAGATGAGCGTGGACTACAGGAGATAGACGGGAGAGCACGCCCCCATCCCCATCGACAAGGCTGTAGTGGAGTGGGTTGAGAATTTCAATTTCCTTGGCATCCATATCACTATGGATGGTCCACAAACAACCGCACAGCAGGGTTTCCGTCAGGAAAATGTGGCGCCTGTCATTTGACAGGCAGCATCTTTATTTATAGAGAGCCATATGCATTTGTTGCGTAACCTGATTAGGGTGTCCTACCACGATGTTCAGAATGACAGTAATCACATTTGGATTACGGTTATTCATCTCAACAGAATATGCAGCTCGAGGATACAACGGTATTTCTTACCGAATTCCATGAGAACTTTGAAGATGTTATAATGACTGTCATTTGATCCACCTCTCTGCAGATGACACCATTCTGTATACATCTGGCCCTTCTTTGGACACTCTGTTAACTAACCTCCAAACAAGCTAACCAATCGCTGCAGCTGTACATAGTCCATCTGTAAATAGCCCACCCAATCTATCTACCTCATCCCCATATTGTTTTTATTTACTTTTCTGCTCTTTTGCACACCAGTATTTCTACTTGCACATCATCATCTGCTCATCTATCACTCCAGTGTTAATCTGCTAAATTACTTCGCTACTATGGACTATTTATTGCCTTACCTCCTCACGCCATTTGCACACACTGTATATAGACTTTCTTTCTTTTCTATTGTGTTATTGACTGTACGCTTGTTTATTCCATGTGTAACTCTGTGTTGCTGTTTGTGTCGCACTGCTTTGCTTTATCTTGGCCAGGTCGCAGCTGTAAATGAGAACTTGTTCTCAACTAGCTTACCTGGTTAAATGAAGGTGAAATAAAAATAAATAATATCCCCCCCCAAAAAATGAGTAAGGAATAGCAAAATCACTAGCCTATGTCAATCTAATTTCCCCCATAGTAGAATATTTGACCTGTTCTATTTTTCAGCTTGTCGTTCTGTACAATAAAGAAATAGCCTGTTCCAAATCGACTCTGGGACCGTTGTGGCTACATGATAAAAAATAAATAAAAAGTTGATGCAACAGATCAGAACAGGCGTCCAGTGTATTTTCCGTTTTGTTTGTAGCTAGCTACAGCTTGTTTGGCCCGTTGTGTCAAGTCCCTGTGGGTCACGCTGACCGCGTGCAGAAAGTAGTCCATCACAACCTCTCCTGCGGTGCTACACCAGTTGGTCACATGGTGATGCTTTAACAAGCGATTGAAAACGCTAACTTTGAAAGCTCATGCCCCTCACCCTGACATTCAGTATGTAGGTCCCTCTCCCCACAAGCAACACATTTTACTCAAGGACCAATAAAGTCTGCAATGAAGAATTTTCCACCTTTTTGCATTTTGAGAAAAACACTTAAAACGCTACTCTGGCAACGAATGACCGATCTGCACGTAACTTGATATCTGCTATCTATGGACCAAGGTCTCTCAACACACTATTTCCCAGGCTAGTATGTCAAACAACATGGCTGCTACTGACCAATAAATATTCACATGGGCGTGGTCTCACACATAAATGCCTATAAATCAGTCATGGATATTCGTATTGTTTTTTATTTATTTTTATTTAACCTTTATTTAACTAGGCAAGTCACTTAAGATCAAATTGTAATTTGCAATGACGGCCTGCCAAAAGGTAAAAGGCCTCCTGCGGGGAAAGGGATTAAAAATAAAAATGCAGGACAAAACACACATCACGACAAGAGAGACCCCACAACACTACATAAAGAGAGACCTAAGAAAACAACACAGCATGGTAGCAACACAACATGACAACAACACGGTAGCAACACAACATGGCAGCAGCACAAAACATGGTACAAACATTATTGGGCACAGACAACAGCACAAAGGACAAGAAGGTTAACACAACAATACATCACGCGAAGCAGCCACAACTGTCATTAAGAGTGTCCACGAGTGAGTCTTTGAATGTAGAGATGGAGATAGAACTGTCCAGTTTGAGTGTTTCTTGCAGCTCGTTCCAGTCGCTAGCTGCAGCAAACTGAAAAGAGGAGCGGCACAGGGATGTGTGTGCTTTGGGGACCTTTAACAGAATGTGACTGGCAGAACGGGTATTGTATGTGGAGGATGAGGGCTGCAGTAGATATCTCAGATAGCGGGGGAGTGAGGCCTAACAGGGTTTTATAAATAAACATCAACCAGTGGGTCTTGCGATGGGTATAGAGAGACGACCAGTTTACAGAGGAGTATAGAGTGCAGTGATGTGTCCTATATGGAGCATTGGTGGCAAATCTGATGGCCAAATGGTAAAGAACATCTAGCCGCTCGAGAGCACCCTTACCTGCCAATCTATAAATTACGTCTCCATAATCTAGCATGGTAGGATGGTCATCTGAATAAAGGTTAGTTTGGCAGCTGGGTTGAAAGAGGAGCGATTACGATAGAGGAAAACAAATCTAGATTTAATCTTAGCTTGCAGCTTGGATATGTGCTGAGAGAAGGACAGTGTACCATCTAGCCATTTTCATGAGGTGACTGCTTCAGAGGTAGTAATCACATCGGTGGGGAGAGGGGCATTCTTCTTACCAAACCACATGACCTTTGTTTTGGAGGTGTTCAGAACAAGGTTAAGGGCAGAGAAAGCTTGTAACAAAACTTGGTACACGTTTCAAACACTGTCAAGGCTCAACATATGCAAGCACCTTCTTATCGCCCTTACGGTGGCGCTATAACGGGCACATTTTTGTATTGCTTGATCTGTTTGATCAAAAATTTGGCACGCATCCAGGTGATGAGTCTGGCTAACCTGTAAAGTAAGGTTGAGTTTGGGCACATTGTGGCGCTGTTGGACAGGAAAAAACATGAATGCAAGCTCATTGGTGTATAGACTGTTTCAGCTAGAGCCTTGGAAAATTGTTTGAAGATGTGCAGCCATAGATGTTATATACCAAATCTGGTGCCGATCGGTCCAGCGGTTCTGGGAAAAAAGGCGTTTAAAGTAGTCAACATCATTGAAAATGGTCCAAAATACATCAAAGCATATTAATATTACATTTACATTTAAGTCATTTAGCAGATGCTCTTATCCAGAGCGACTTACAAATTGGTGCATTCACCTATATTGCATGATCAGTTTGATTTTGAGTTCTGATTTGGCAAGCTTGGTAAACAGTACAGAAGTAGTTAATCCAAGGCAATAACTCCAGATAAACCCCGGCAATACTGCTTGCAGCTTTAATGTTTGTTATTATTATTTTTTAACTCTGCATCGTTGGGAAGGGCTCGTAAGCAAGAATTTCACAGTAAAGTGTACACCCGATGTATTCGGCGCATGTGACAAATCAAATTTGATTTGGGCACCAGCTGGCATTGTTAGTCAGTGTGCATGAGTGTATGTGTGTGTTTATGAATAACTCTTGTTGAATGTATTCTAGCTGAGGGCTCTGTATTTATTGTCTAGCTGTGGTGTCAAACAAAGACAGACAGGACCCTGATCTGCCTGGGGGTCATACATAGCAATAAGGTCTCTCTGTGGGTGACACAGTATATACACACACACGAACCCAAACACGCACACGCATGCACGTAACCACCCAACCATTCACACACGCACAAACATGCACTGACAGACGCACGCAGGCACACACACACATGTTGAGTACACACCTATTCCCTCTCTCTCCATTTCTCATCTCCCTTTCCTTTACCCTGTCTCTCTTCCCTCACTCTCCTTCCTCCCTCCTACTCTCCACCTCGCTCTCCCTCCCCCAACCTCTTTCTTTACCCCTGTCCTCTCTCTGTGTTCTCTACCTGCTCCTGTAATGAAGTGTAATTATCAGATGTTGGGTGGGTGCGATGATCCTATCATGGCCAGAAGAAACAGTCAACAATCTCAATGGATCGCTAACTATCTGAATATATAACTGAATATCTGTTGTCTGTACACTCTCAGTCTTTAAGAGTCTTACGTGTTGCTTAGCTGTTACTCTACATGGGTTTACTACACCTAATGCTATATAACTTAAGTTACATAACAGAGTTCCACTGCTATAATAAAGCACTTGATTCTAATGCAGTAAGGGTAGAATGACACAGACAAATGTATACTCTAACTGTAATTCTTCCCCAGGTAAGCTCTGCACCCTGCACAGTGCCCCAGGGTAGTCAGAGGGGTGTGAGGTAGGGTTTAGGGGTAGTGTGTGAACCAGGGGTAATTGGGTAGAACCTATACTCTACGGTTCAGTGACTTAGTACCCCTGGGGTGGAGATTAAACACACTGGGAGTGTATTCCGACCCAGCTGCATACACACACACACACTGTACTTAACACACACTCTTTGTGTGCATATACAGATGTTGTTGATTCACAGTGTGATACATATGTATGTTCAAAGACACACACACTGCAGTGCGTGCGTGTGTGTGTGTGTGGTTATATGTGAGCTCTTCAATGGTTCTCTTCAAGTTCACAAAAGGTAGAGGAGGTGGCTCATTCTAATATTTTTTAGGTGTGGTTTGGGCACAGCTCTAATTGTGTAACCGTGAGTGAGAGTGTCATTACAGTTGATCTAATGTGTTGTGTTATGCCTTTCCATTTTATATACCACAATGGCCCATGATGGTGTCTTATGGAAGACTCACGGATGGCCTTGTGTCAATAAATCAGTCAGTGGTTCTCAATTCCCTCCTCAGGGACCCCCAGCTCTTCCAGAGGTAGCTCACTTGATTCAACTTGTCAATTAACACAGTAATAACACCTTTGGAATATAATATGGCTGACCAGAATAAAAACACTGTATGGTTCTTCAAAAGGATCTACAAAGAACCTTTCAGATTGAGAAAGGTTCTATAAAAAAGGTTTCTGTAATGGTTCTATATAGACCCAATTAGAACCTTATGAGCATGATTATTTATAGAACCTTCAAAAAAGGGTTCCATTATGGTTACAAGCCAAATAACCCCTATCTGGTACTATTTAGAACCATTATATGTGTGTGTGTGTGCGTGCGTGCGTGCGTGCGTGTGTTTGGGGTCAAACACATAGCTGCTCACCATACTCTTTATTCTCCAATCGCCATCTGTCTTCTTTCCCTCTCCCTTTCTCTGTATATCTCTCCCTCACTCCCTCTCTAGCTCTCCCTCCCTTTCTATCTAAGCAGGGTTGGTCCTGGTCAGTCCCTGGATGGGAGACCAGATGCTGCTGGAAGTGGTGTTGGAGGGCCAGTAGGAGGCACTCCTTCCTCTGGTCTAAAAAATAAATAAATATCCCAATGCCCCAGGGCAGTGATTGGGGACACTGCCCTGTGTAGGGTGCCGTCTTTCGGATGGGACGTTAAACGGGTGTCCTGACTCTCTGAGGTCATTAAAGATCCCATGGCACTTATCGTAAGAGTAGGGGTGTTAACCCCGGTGTCCTGGCTAAATTCCCAATCTGGCCCTCAAACCATCATGGTCACCTAATAATCCCCAGTTTACAATTGGCTCATTCATCCCCCTCCTCTCCCCTGTAACTACTCCCCAGGTCGTTGCTGCAAATGAGAACGTGTTCTCAGTCAACTTACCTGGTAAAATAACGGTAAAATAAAATAAATAAATAAAAATATCTACAGTTGAAGTCAGAAGATTACATACACCTTAGCCAAATACATTAAACTCAGTTTTTCACAATTCCTGACATTTAATCCTAGTAAAAGGTCCCTGTCTTAGGTCAGTTAGGATCACCACTGTATTTTAAGAATGTGAAATGTCAGAATAATAGTAGAGAGAATTATTTATTTCAGCTTTTATTTCTTTCATCACATTCCCAGTGGGTCAGAAGTTACCATACACTCAATTAGTATTTGGTAGCATTGCCTTTACATTGTTTAACTTGGGTCAAACGTTTCGGGTAGCTTTCCACAAGCTTCCCATAAGAAGATGGGTGAATTTTGGCACATTTCTCCTGACAGAGCTGGTGTAACTGAATCAGGTTTGTAGGCCTCCTTGCCCGCACACGCTTTTTCAGTTCTGCCCACAAATGTTCGATGGGATTGAGGTCAGGGCTTTGTGATGGACACTCCAATACCTTGACTTTGTTGTCCTTAAGCCATTTTGCCACAACTTTGGGAGTATGCTTGGGGTCATTGTCCATTTGGAAGACCCATTTGTGACCAAGCTTTAACTTCCTGACTGATGTCTTGAGATGTTGCTTCAATATATCCACATATATATGTGGAAGGAATATATCCTTCCTCATGATGCCATCTATTTTGTGAAGTGCACCAGTCCCTCCTGCAACAAAGCACCCCCACAACATGATGCTGCCACCCCCGTGCTTCACGGTTGGGATGGTGTCCTTCGGCTTGCAATCCTCCCCCTTTTCCCTCCAAACATAACGATGGTCATTATGGCCAAACAGTTCTATTTTTGTTTAATCAGACCAGAGGATATTTCTCCAAAAAGTACGATCTTTGTCCCCATGTGCAGTTGCAAACCGTAGTCTGGCTTTTTTTTATTGCGGTTTTGGAGCAGTGGCTTCTTTCTTGCTTAAAGGCACAGTCAACTTAGTGTATGTAAACGTCTGACACACTGGAATTGTGATACAGTTAATTATATGTGAAATAATCTGTCTGTAAACAATTGTTAGAAAAATGACTTGTGTCATGCACAAAGTAGATGTCCTAACCGACTTGCCAAAACTATAGTTTGTTAACAAGACATTTGTGGAGTGGTTGAAAAACGAGTTTTAATGACTCCAACCTAAGTGTATGTAAACTTCCGACTTCAACTGTATCTATCCAACCATCATGGTGACTCAGTCCATGTATTTTCGTAACCCTTTTGCCGTTATTTATTTGAATCCCCATTAGCTTTGCAGAAGCTACTCTTCCTGGGGTTCACAAAAACTACAAAACATGACAAGTACCAAAACTGAGAGACAAGGACAGTCACACAAATATTAAATACAACGATACACAAACAATACAACTAAAAAATAATACAAACAATACAACAAAACAATTATGTGGGTCTGTGTGTGTTTGTGTGTGTCCCCTCACAGTCCACGCTGTTCCATGAGTTGTTTTTTAATGCGTTTTTTAAAGGTAATTTTGCTGTTTGCTTAAGTAACTGGAGATGGAAGGGAGTTCCATGAAACTGTGTGTTGTCGTGAATTTGTTTAGGACTTGGGGACTGTGAAGAGACCACTGGTGGCTTGTATTGTGGGGTATGTATGGGTGAATGAACTGAATTTTATTTGATTATACAGACAATCGGCCGTATATGAATGTTATCTGTTAGCAAGTTATTGATTTCATGAACCTTATTTCTAAGGCTCCATAAATAAATATGGCCCATTCTTAGCCCTTTCCTTGGTAGTGTCACGGATCCCCCCGGAACTGTCATTACACACACCTGGTCCCTATTCCCATTGATTAGTAATGGTATAAGTGTGCCCTTTGTTCACCGTTGTCCTGTCGATTATTGTTCCCATGTCCATTGGTGGTGTGAGTACCTATGCGTTGGTGCAGCTGTTATGGTGCGTGCTATATATATATATATATTGTGTATTACGGGTGTCGTTCAACAAGGTTAACCCTCGCTCTTTTGTTTGGGTACAGCCCAGTGTTTCTGTAGACGTGCTTGTTTTGGTGTATTAACAAATCACCAGTCTTCAATTATATGTAAATGTAGCCCAAACCTGATCATTTCCCCCTGATGAGGGGAAAGGCAGAGGAGCTTCCTGTCTCTGTATGTCTGCCTGTACAGTATGTATGTCCATCTGACCCAAAACCATATGGACTCACACAGCCGACTGTTTCCTACTGTACGGGACACGATTCACGACATCCCCCTCTCTCACACACCAGTGCATGCACACACTCACAAAAGTGCATGCAAGTACGCACACACAAGCACGCACACACACACACGCACTTAAAACAGAACTATAGGTTATTCTTGCCTTCTCCTACTTCTGCCTTGTTTCTCAATCTGCTGTAATGAGGAGGAATTAACATAATCAAAGGTAGCGAAACCAATATATGTCCCCCTGGATCCAGAGTCACTGGTTCCACAAGGCACTTAAGTTCCCCCCAGAGAGAAAGAGCTTATAGACAGAGACCGACATGTTTGATATCTTAATGACATGACAGAGACTGAGAGATGACAGCCACAGAGATGTGATGAGACAGGATAAGAAGTATGTAGAATAAACACACAGTCTGGCAGGCCTACACAACTCTACTGTCATAGTATGTAGAATAAACACACAGTCTGGCAGGCCTACACAACTCTACTGTCATAGTATGTAGAATAAACACACAGTCTGGCAGGCCTACACAACTCTACTGTCATAGTATGTAGAATAAACACACAGTCTGGCAGGCCTACACAACTCTACTGTCATAGTATGTAGAATAAACACACAGTCTGGCAGGCCTACACAACTCTACTGTCATAGTATGTAGAATAAACACACAGTCTGGCAGGCCTACACAACTCTACTGTCATAGAGCATGGCTGACTATTGACACAAACACGCACTTGAAAAAAAAAGCTTGAACAATTTGATACAGTTTCAGAGTTGTATTACAATATGGATTTCTATTTTCTTTGATTATTGATTCATTGGGCATCCTTTGATAATTCATAATTTGGTGAAGCATCTGCATCCTCTGCTCTACAAGGTTGTTTGAAGGTGGCTGTCACATTGAGGATGCCACATATAGAAACCATGGTGGGTTGTGTGTACTGCCCTTGACCAAGTTCATCCCTGCTGTAACACAATCTTATAATAGCTCCTCCAATTGACATCAAATGAACAAGGATTCCTTTATAGAACAGACTGTTCCCCTGTTGGGTGAGAAAGGGTGTCACT
This sequence comes from Salvelinus fontinalis, assembly GCF_029448725.1. NCBI lineage: Eukaryota > Metazoa > Chordata > Actinopteri > Salmoniformes > Salmonidae > Salvelinus > Salvelinus fontinalis. The sequence goes on along the minus strand of NC_074683.1, from coordinate 41,328,038 downwards.
CACTCACTAAGGCACATTAGCTATTTGACTTTCTCTCTGTGTGTTTGTATCTGTCTCGCTCTCGCCTTTCTCTCTCCCTCTCTCTCCCCCTCATCTCTCTCTCTCTCCCTCTCCCCCCTCTCTCTCCCCCTACTCTCTCTCTTTCTCTCTCACACACTCTCTATCTCCACTCTCTCTCTGTGTGTGTGTGTGTGTGTGTGTGTGTGTGTGTGTGCGTGCGTGCGTGCGTGTGTGTGTGTGTGTGTGTGTGTGTGTGTGTGTGTGTGTGTGTGTGTGTGTGTGTGTGTGAAAGACTATGACCTGAGAGCATTAGATCAGGTTAGCGCTCATACTTTCCCAAGGCAAATCACTGCAGTGAATAATGTAAAATATACACACAGTGCATTCAGAAAGTATTCAGAACCCTTGACATTTCCACATTTTGTTACGTTACAACCTTATTGTAAAATTGATTAAATAAAAACATTCTCATCAATCAATACCACCATACCCTACAATGACAAAGCAAAAACAGGTTTTAAGACATTATTTACATTAGTATTCGGACCCTTTGCTATTAGACTAGAAATTGAGCTCAGGTGCATCCTGTTTCCATTGATCATACTTGAGATCTTTCTACAACTTGATTGAAGTCCACCTGTGGTAAATTCAATTGATTGTACATGATTTGGAGAAGCACACCTGTCTATATGAGGTCCCACAGTTGACAGTGAATGGCAGAGCAAAAACCAAGCCATGAGGTCGAAGTGATTGTCCCTGGAGCTCCTGAGACAGGATTGTGTCGAGGCACAGGTCTGGGGAAGGGTACCAAAACCCTTCTGCAGCATTGCAGGTCCCCAACGACACAGTTTGGAACCACCAAAACTCTTCCTAGAGCTGGTCGCCCAGGGGAAAAGGGCCTTGTTCAAGAACCCTATGGTGACTCTGACATAGCTTCAGAGTTCCTCTGTGGAGATGGGAGAACCTTCCAGAAGGACAACCATCTCTGCAGCACTCCACCTGCTGTGCAGCGACGCTCCCCATCCAACCTGACAGAGCTTGAGAGGAGCAGCAGAGAAGTATGGGAGAAACTCCCCAAATACAGGTGTGCCAAGCTTGTAGCATCATTCCCAAGAAGACTGAATGCTGTAATCGCTGCCAAAGGTGCTTCAACAATGTATTGCGGTCTGAATACTTATGTAAATGTTATATTTCAATAAAAATAAAATGTAAATAAAAATTCTTAAAACCAATTTTTGCTTTGTCATTATGAGTTAATGTTTGTAGACTGATGAGGGGAAAAAAATATTTAATACATTTTAGAATAAGGCTGTAACGTAACAAAATGTGGAAAAAGTCAAGGGGTCTGAATACATTCCCGAATGCACTGTATGTATACCACCTGTGTTGTATTAGTGTGTGCTTTCTGTGTGTATCTGTGTGCGTGCATGTGTGAAGATCTGGGGTGATAATGATTTGTCAAATTAGAGGCTATGGATCCTAGCGTGAGTAGAAACACACTCCAGAATGTTGAGCTGACATTTCCCAGTGCGTTGTACGCTACTGAGGGAGATTAGCAGGCTGACCGGTCAGCACCACAATCACACACAGCACTCAGGATACACACATACAATGAACATTAAACGTTAAGGAAGAAGAGAGGAGAGGATGTGAATGAAAGGAGAGGAGACAAGAGAGGCTGATGGGGTGAAGAGCACCTTCCTTCTAGAGGAGGAGAGGAGGAGAGAAGAGGAGGAGACTTGTTCACACCTAATTTATAATGTAAGGATTTAGGGAGAGTAAGCTGATCCTCGATCTGTTCATAAGGGTAAACTCCCTGATGCTGATATCAGGAGAGGGATCTAATATATATTATAAACTGGTTGGTTCAAGCCCTGAATGCTGATTGGCTGACAGCCATGGTATATCAAACCATATACCACAGGTATGACAAAACATTTATTTTTACTGCTCTAATTATGTTGGTAACCAGTTTATAATAGCAATAAGGCTCCTTGGGGGTTTGTGGTATATGGCCAATATACCATGGCTACGGGCTGTATCCAGGCACTCCACGATGCGTTGTGCGGAAGAACAGCCCTTAGCCGTCGTATATTGGCCATATACCACAAACCCCCTTGGGCCTTACTGCTTAAATAAATATGTAATAATAGTATAATAACAATATAATAATATATAATATAATATAATAACAGAATAGAATAATAGAGTAATAGAATAACAATATAATAATAATATAATACTATACTGAACAAAAAAGCATTTACAAAGATTTTACTGAGGTACGGTTCATATAAGGAAATCCGTCAATTGAAATACGTTCATTAGGCCCTGATCTATGGATTTCACTGGGAATACAGATATGCATCTGTTGGTCACAGATACTTCAAAGAAAAAGTAGGGGCGTGGATCAGAAAACACGTCACTATCTGGTGTGACCACCATTTGCCTCATGCAGCGAGACACATTCTTTGCTGTTGATTGTGGCCTGTGGACCAAAGTCCCAATCCTCTTCAATTGGTGTGCGAAGTTGCAGGATATTGGCGGGAAGTGGAACATGCTGTCGTACACATCAAGCCAGAGCATCAATGGGTGACATGTCTGGTGAGTATGCAGACCATGGAAGAACTGGGACATTTTCAGCTTTCAGGGAATTGTGTACAGATCCTTGCGACATGCTGAAATGACCATGCTGAAACATGAGGGGATGGTGGGGGATGAATGGCACGACAATGGGCCTCAGGATCTCGTCCCTATATCTCTATGCATTTAAATTGTCAGCGATAAAATGCAATTGTGTTTGTGGTCTTTAGCTTACACCTGCCCTTACCATGACCCCACCGCCACCATGGGGCACTCTGTTCACAACGTTCACATCATCAAACCGCTCGTCCACATGATGCCATACACGTGTTCTGCGGTTGTGAGGCCGGTTGGACGTACTGCCAAATTCTCTAAAACAATGTTAGAGGCGGCTTATGGAAGAGAAATTAACATTAGATTCACTGGCAACAGCTCTAGTGGACATTCCTGCAGTCAGCATGCCCATTGTACGCTCCCTCAAAACTTGAGACATCTATGACATTGTGTTGTGTGACAAAACTGCACATTTTAAAGTGGCCTGTCATTGTCCGCAGCACACGCTGCACCTGTGTAATGATCATGCTGTTTATTTGATTTGTTTGTACTTTTTACCCCTTTTTCTCCCCAATGATATCCAAATCGTAGTTACAGTTTTGTCCCATCGCTTCAACTCCCTTACGGAGAGGTTGAGAGCCATGCGTCCTCCGAAAAACACGACCCTGCCAAGCCACACTGCTTCTTTACACAATGCCCACTTAACCCGGAAGCCAGCCGCACCAATGTGTCGGAGGAAACACCCCCCAGCTGGCAACTGAAGTCATCGTGCATGCACCCAGACACAACAAGGAGTTGCTAGAGCGCGAGGGGACAGGGACATCCCAGCCGTCCAAACCCTCCCCTAACCCGGGTGATGCTGGGCCAATTGTGTGCCGCCTCATGGGTCTCTCGGTCACGACCGGCTGCAACACGGCCCGGGATCGAACTCGGATCTGTAGTGACGCCTCTAGCACTGCGGTTTAATCAGCTTCTTGATATGCCACACCTGACAGGTGGATGGATAATCTTGGCAAAAGAGAGGAATAAGCTTTTTGTGCATATGGGATCTTTTATTTCGCTCCTGAAGTAACGGGACCAACACTTTACATGTTGCATTTTTTTGTTCAGTGTATAATATTATAAGCCATTTAGCAGACGCTTTTATCGAAAGCAACTTAACAAACATTTGTGCATACATTTCACGTATGGGTGGCCCCGGGAATCGAATACACTACCCTGGTGGTGCTAGCGCCATGCTCTACCGCGTGGGCCATACAGGATCTCACACCCCAAGCTAAACTGTGACTGGTCACCGTGGCACCCTCTCATTGCCTGGGAGAGGAGAGTGTGATGGGTCTATACTTACACACCTCCTACACTACTACGGCAATGCAGCACTCACAGGTACACAGTCACACACTGACACCCACACACGCTGATACACACCCACACACGCTGATACACACACGCTGATACACACCCACACACGCTGATACACACACGCTGATACACACCCACACACGCTGATACACACCCACACACGCTGATACACACACGCTGATACACACACACTGATACACACACGCTGATACACACCCACACACGCTGATACACACCCACACACGCTGATACACACACGCTGATACACACACACTGATACACACACGCTGATACACACCCACACACGCTGATACACACCCACACACGCTGATACACACACGCTGATACACACACACTGATACACACACGCTGATACACACACGCTGATACACACACGCTGATACACACACGCTGATACACACCCACACACGCTGATACACACCCACACACGCTGATACACACACGCTGATACACACACACTGATACACACACGCTGATACACACACGCTGATACACACCCACACACGCTGATACAAACACACTGATACACACACGCTGATACACACACGCTAATACACACACACTGATACACACACGCTGATACACACACGCTGATACACACACACTGACACACACACGCTGATACACACACGCTGATACACACACGCTGATACACACACACGCTGATACACACACACTGACACACACACGCTGATACACACACGCTGATACACACACACGCTGATACACACACACTGATACACACACGCTGATACACACACGCTGATACACACACACTGACACACACACGCTGATACACACACGCTGATACACACACGCTGATACACACACACTGATACACACACGCTGATACACACACACGCTGATACACACACGCTGATACACACACACACACACACGCTGATACACACACGCTGATACACACACACGGTGATACACACGCACTGATATACACACGCTGATACAGACACACTGATACACACACACTGATACACACACGCTGATACACACCCACACACGCTGATACACACCCACACACGCTGATACACACACGCTGATACACACACACTGATACACACACGCTGATACACACCCACACACGCTGATACACACCCACACACGCTGATACACACACGCTGATACACACACACTGATACACACACGCTGATACACACACGCTGATACACACACGCTGATACACACACGCTGATACACACCCACACACGCTGATACACACCCACACACGCTGATACACACACGCTGATACACACACACTGATACACACACGCTGATACACACACGCTGATACACACCCACACACGCTGATACACACACACTGATACACACACGCTGATACACACACGCTAATACACACACACTGATACACACACGCTGATACACACACGCTGATACACACACACTGATACACACACGCTGATACACACACGCTGATACACACACGCTGATACACACACGCTGATACACACCCACACACGCTGATACACACCCACACACGCTGATACACACACGCTGATACACACACACTGATACACACACGCTGATACACACACGCTGATACACACCCACACACGCTGATACACACACACTGATACACACACGCTGATACACACACGCTAATACACACACACTGATACACACACGCTGATACACACACGCTGATACACACACACTGACACACACACGCTGATACACACACGCTGATACACACACGCTGATACACACACGCTGATACACACACACGCTGATACACACGCACTGATATACACACGCTGATACAGACACACTGATACACACACACTGACACACACACGCTGATACACACACGCTGATACACACACGCTGATACACACACACTGATACACACACGCTGATACACACACACTGATACACACACGCTGATACACACACGCTGATACACACCCACACACGCTGATACACACACACTGATACACACACGCTGATACACACACACTGATACACACACGCTGATACACACACGCTGATACACACACACACGCTGATACACACACACTGACACACACACGCTGATACACACACGCTGATACACACACACACGCTGATACACACACACTGATACACACACGCTGATACACACACGCTGATACACACACACTGATACACACACACTGATACACACACACTGATACACACACACTGATACACACACGCTGACACACACACTGATACACACACTGTGACACACACGCTGATACACACACGCTGACACACACACTAAAACATACACACTTATACACACACACTGATACACACACGCTGATACACACACGCTGATACACACACGCTGACACACACACGCTGATACACACACGCTGATACACACACACTGATACACACACACTGATACACACACGCTGATACACACACACTGATACACACACACTGATACACACACGCTGATACACACACTGATACACACACACTGATACACACACACTGATACACACACGCTGACACACACACTGATACACACACTGTGACACACACGCTGATACACACACGCTGACACACACACTGATACACACACACTGATACACACACGCTGATACACACACACTGATACACACACGCTGACACACACACTGACACACACACACTGATACACACACGCTGATACACACACACTGATACACACACGCTGATACACACACGCTGATACACACACACTGATACACACACTCTGACACACACACGCTGATACACACACGCTGATACACACACACTGATACACACACGCTGATACACACACACTGACACACACACGCTGATACACACACACCGATACACACACGCTGATACACACACACTGACACACACACGCTGATACACACACACTGATACACACACGCTGATACACACACACTGATACACACACGCTGATACACACACACTGATACACACACACGCTGATACACACACGCTGATACACACACACTGATACACACACGCTGATACACACACGCTGATACACACACGCTGATACACACACACTGATACACACACGCTGATACACACACACTGATACACATACGCTGATACACACACACTGATACACATACGCTGATACACACACACTGATACACACACACTGATACACACACACTGATACACACACGCTGATACACACACACACTGATACACACACGCTGATACACACACGCTGATACACACACACACACACACTGATACACACACGCTGATACACACACACACACACACACTGATACACACTCGCTGATACACACACACACACACTGATACACACACGCTGATACACACACGCTAATACACACACGCTGATACACACACGCTGATACACACACGCTGATACACACACGCTGATACACACACGCTGATACACACACGCTGATACACACACGCTAATACACACACGCTGATACACACACGCTGATACACACACGCTGATACACACACACTGATACACACACGCTGATACACACACGCTGATACACACACACTGATACACACACGCTGATACACACACGCTGATACACACACACTGATACACACACGCTGATACACACACGCTGATACACACACACTGATACACACACACTGATACACACACGCTGATACACACACGCTGATACACACACACTGATACACACACGCTGATACACACACGCTGATACACACACGCTGATACACACACGCTGATACACACACACTGATACACACACGCTGATACACACACGCTGATACACACACTGATACACACACACTGATACAAACGCACAGACACACTAATGCTCTGAAACAGAAGGCTCAATTCAATGGATCCTGCATTGCAGTAATAACACAGTAGCTCTCTTTTGTCATCGTAGTCATATTAAATCACATGGTCTCGGGTGCCTGTCTTGACAATCAACAAATCAAATAGTAAAATCACCAAAAAAGACCTTTGCGTACCTGAATGAGGAAAGGATCAGAGGAGAGGAAGAGGAGAAAGGGATCCATCATCCACAGCATTATGGAAGAGAGGAAACAGAGAGAACATGTCATTAGCATGGGTATAAAACATGTAGAAGACAGACTTATTGAATGTGCTAAAACAGAGCACGTCATCAGAGCAGTCTGGTGTCTATTAAAGAGTATTAGTGCTGTCCATGGTACTAAAAGCTGTTTGTGTGTGGGTGAATTGTCCATGGTGCTGAAATGTGTTGAGCAGCTCGTGTGGCAGGAAGCCATGGGTTATAGCATCATGCTATAGACACCACCAGATATGAACAACAATATTTACGTCAAAAGCTCTACAGACATCTATTTTGATGGTCTGAATGAAATCCATAATAATAATTTGGTGGGTACTTATATTTGTCCTTTTCATGTGTGAATTGGAAATGTGATTTTTGAATATCACAATTCCTCCTGAGACCCCCTTCGGAGGGCACATCAACATACTTTTCACCTTGTCGGCTCGGGGATTCGAACAAGCAACCTTTCTGTTACTGGCCCAAAATTGTAACTGCTAGGCTACCTGTCACCCTGCAGTTACACACGTTACACACACTGAGTGTACAGAACATTAAGGACACCTTCCTAACATTGACTTGCACCCCTTTGGCCCTCAGAACTGCATCAATTCGTCAGGGTGTAACAGTTTAACTTTACGGCGTCCCCTCGCCCCGACCCGGGCGCGAACCAGGGACCCTCTGCACACATCAACAACGATCGCCCACGAAGCATCGTTACCCATCGCTCCACAAAAGCCGTGGCCCTTGCAGAGCAAGGGGAAACCCTACTTCAAGTCTCAGAGCAAGTGAAGTAACTGATTGAAACGCTATTAGCGCGTACCCGCTAACTAGCTAGCCATTTCACATCCGTTACAAGGGCATGGACTCTACAAGGTGTCGAAAGCGTTCCACAGGGATGCTGGCCCAGGTTGACTACAATGCCTCCCACAGTGGTGTCCAGTTGGCTGGATGTCCTTTGGGTGGTGGACCATTCTTGATACACACAGGAAACTGTTGAGCGAGAAAAAACAAGCAGCGTTGCAGTTCTTGACACACTCAAACCGGTACACCTGGCACCTATCTCTATTCCCTGTTCAAAGGCACTTCAATCTTTTGTCTTGCCCATTCACCCTCTGAATGGCACACATACAAAATACATGTCTCAATTGTCTCAAGGTATAAAAATCCTTCTTTAACCTGTCTCTTCCCCTTCATCAACACTGATTGAAGTGGATTTAACAAGTGACATCAATAAGGGATCATAGCTTCACCTGGATTCAGACCTGGTCAGTCTATGTCAGGGGTGAAAGTAGATTTCATTTCTTACAGGTACGGGACACTTTTTATACTACAAAGATTACAGGCTAGCCTACTCTGCTGAAACTGACAAACAGATCAATAAAAATGATGTTGTCTGATCAATATAATTGGCCTAAGAAAAGGGGAGACACAAATACAATATGATGTCCTCCTGGAGGAGGAAATGATTGTCCAAAAACAAACAAATGTGCCACTGACCCAATGATCTAGACAGGTAATATGCACACTGACCCAATGATAAAGACAGGTAATATGCACGCTGACCCAATGATAAAGACAGGTAATATGCACGCTGACCCAATGATAAAGACAGGTAATATGCACGCTGACCCAATGATAAAGACAGGTAATATGCACACTGACCCAATGATAAAGACAGGTAATATGCACGCTGGCCCAATGATAAAGACAGGTAATATGCACGCTGACCCAATGATAAAGACAGGTAATATGCACGCTGACCCAATGATAAAGACAGGTAATATGCACGCTGACCCAATGATAAAGACAAGTAATATGCACGCTGACCCAATGATAAAGACAGGTAATATGCACACTGACCCAATGATAAAGACAGGTAATATGCACACTGACCCAATGATAAAGACAAGTAATATGCACGCTGACCCAATGATAAAGACAGGTAATATGCACACTGACCCAATGATAAAGACAGGTAATATGCACACTGACTCAATGATAAAGACAGGTAATATGCACACTGACCCAATGATAAAGACAGGTAATATGCACGCTGACCCAATGATAAAGACAGGTAATATGCACACTGACCCAATGATAAAGACAGGTAATATGCACACTGACTCAATGATAAAGACAGGTAATATGCACACTGACTCAATGATAAGACAGGTAATATGCACACTGACCCAATGAGAAAGACAGATAATATGCACACTGACTCAATGATAAGACAGGTAATATGCACACTGACCCAATAAGAAAGACAGGTAATATGCACACTGACCCAATGATAAAGACAGGTAATATGCACACTGACTCAATGATAAAGACAGGTAATATGCACACTGACCCAATGATAAAGACAGGTAATATGCACGCTGACCCAATGATAAAGACAGGTAATATGCACACTGACCCAATGATAAAGACAGGTAATATGCACACTGACTCAATGATAAAGACAGGTAATATGCACACTGACTCAATGATAAGACAGGTAATATGCACACTGACCCAATGAGAAAGACAGGTAATATGCAAACTGACCCAATGATAAAGACAGGTAATATGCACACTCAATGGGGATATGGCAGATGTTCTCTGCTGGTGCCAATAAGATAGGCTATTGTTCGCTCAATTAAGTTAACAATGTTGATAACTCAAAGACAGATTGGAGTCGTTTCATTGTCATTTCTTTACAGCAATAGCCATTTCCTTTCCAAACTGTTTTTCCGCGATTGTATTTTTAAATATAGTGATATGCCTGGCTGGGTCTCTCTGCTTTTCACTGACAGTCGAAACTCAACAATCATCTACTTGGTATTTGCAGCACGCGCTGCCCAAATTGTGGGCCCTTCTGACTGTAGGCAATGCAATTTAAAACAATCCACAACTTTTTTTTAAAGAAGCTAATGATCCTCTGTGTAGTAGCCTATTTTAAATGATTTTATTCAATTCTGTATAAACAGGAGTATGCTAATTAGGCTATATAATTTTAGCAATTTAATTCAATTTACTTTGGGGAAAGCTTCCCCTTGCCTTATGGACATGCTGCCTATGCTTTTTAATGTGGCATAAACACAACCAGTCATGATGTTTTCATCTGATTGTCAAACAATCACCTAACAAAGGCGCTCCTGTAGGCTACCCACACACACAATCATTTAGCATCCAAACCCCAACAGTGCACTGTGCACCTGCAGTTGGATGAATGGAAAGACACTGCGGTTACAAAACACCTAGGTGTAGTGTAATGGCATTCTGCGCTTGTAATTAGGCCTACACTTGTAGCCTGAATGGATGCATCCACTGTTGTCCACGAGCTCCTTTGTCTCCTCTGCCACTCATCTCTGCCTTGTCGAGAGCATCTCTGCCACTCATCTCTGCCTTGTCGAGAGCATCTCTGCCACTCATCTCTGCCTTGTCGAGAGCATCTCTGCCACTCATCTCTGCCTTGTCGAGAGCATCTCTGCCACTCATCTCTGCCTTGTCGAGAGCATCTCTGCCACTCATCTCTGCCTTGTCGAGAGCATCTCTGCCACTCATCTCTGCCTTGTCGAGAGCATCTCTGCCACTCATCTCTGCCTTGACACAATGGAAGTGTTCTCCTCAAACCAAAACGCTAATTGGAGCGTGTACCACCCAGTTTCCAGTCAATATTTCATGCAGCTGACATGTAGTAATGTTAAATAATTTTGTAATAGCCTATAGTTTTTTGGGCATGTTGTATTAATTGCAATAAGCTCATGTTAAACCGTACCAGCTTACTTTTACCTCTTGTCTATGTCATGGAAAGAGCAGGTGTTCCTACTGTTTTGTACGCTCAGTGTATTTCATGGGAAAAAATGCACTGCTACTTAGCAGAGCTAAATGGCATTCGTAATTATGTACAATGTGTCATATTGCAGTTACCATTACTCAGTCATTTGAAACACACAAGTGAATAACATGGATTATATGTACAGTAGGTTAAGGAAATGTTGATCTTTCTGTTTCTTTCCCTCAATCCTCTAGTCACTCTTCTAGAGGGAATTTATGTACTCATCCATTACCGAATCCAAACCATCGGAGGGAGAGAGAGATAGAGGAAGAGAGAGAGGGGAGTTAGGGAGAGAGATAGAGGGAGAGAGAGAGATAGAGGAAGATAGGGGGGAGTTAGGGAGAGAGAGAGGGAGAGAGGGGGGGAGTTAGGGAGAGAGATACAGTGGGAGGGAGAGAGAGATAGATAGAGGGAAAGAGAGAGAAAGACAGAGAGAGATGACAGTGTAAGAGTTAGTGACCTGTTCATCCAGCCAGTCACTACAAGGACAGCCCCAGTATTGTCAGAGCCTGGGCTAACACACTGGAGCTAAGGACACCACTGTCCACAGCATGCAAGGATACTCACCGGATGGCCGCAGACACACACGCACACACACATGTGCGTAAAAACACACACACACACACACACACACACACACACACACACACACACACACACACACACACACACACACACACACACACACACACACACACACACAATAAACCAAATAGTATCATACATTACTGAGCTCCATTCTCTTCTCTCCTCTCTCTTCTCTTTCTCCACTCTACCCTCTCTCTTCTCTTTCTCCACTCTACCCTCTCTCGTCTCTTTCTCCACTCTACCCTCTCTCTTCTCTTTCTCCACTCTACCCTCTCTCTTCTCTTTCTCCACTCTACTCTCTCTCTTCTTTTTCTCCACTCTACCCTCTCTCTTCTCTTTCTCCACTCTACCCTCTCTCTTCTCTTTCTCCACTCTACCCTCTCTCTTCTCTTTCTCCACTCTACCCTCTCTCTTCTCTTTTTCCACTCTACCCTCTCTCTTCTCTTTCTCCACTCTACCCTCTCTCTTCTCTTTCTCCACTCTACCCTCTCTCTTCTCTTTTTCCACTCTATCCTCTCTCTTCTCTTTCTCCACTCTACCCTCTCTCTTCTCTTTCTCGACTCTACCCTCTCTCTTCTCTTTCTCCACTCTTCCCTATCTCTTCTCTTTTTCCACTCTACCCTCTCTCTTCTCTTTCTCCACTCTACCCTCTCTCCTCTCTTTCTCCACTCTACCCTATCTCTTCTCTTTCTCCACTCTACCCTCTCTCTTCTCTTTCTCCACTCTACCCTCTCTCTTCTCTTTCTCCACTCTACCATCTCTCTTCTCTTTCTCCACTCTACCCTCTCTCTTCTCTTTCTCCACTCTATCCTCTCCCTTCTCTTTCTCCACTCTATCCTCTCTCTTCTCTCATTTATCCTCTCACTCTATCTTTCTCCCTCTTTCCCCTCTCCTTTCTCTGTCTGTTATGATTTATGCTGTGTTGTGTTGTGTAGTGGATTGTAGTGTGGTGTAGTGTGGTGTTGTGTAGTGTTGTGTGGTGTAGTGTGGTGTTGTGTTGTGTGGTGTAGTGTGGTGTTGTGTGGTGTAGTGTGGTGTTGTGTGGTGTAGTGTGGTGTTGTGTGGTGTAGTGTGGTGTAGTGTTGTGTGGTGTAGTGTAGTGTTGTGTGGTTTTGTGCAGTGTAGTGTGGTGTAGTGCAGTGTAGTGTAGTGTAGTGTGGTTTTGTGCAGTGTAGTGTAGTGTAGTGTGGTGTGGTGTGGTGCAGTGTAGTGTAGTGTGGTGTGGTGTTGTGCAGTGTAGTGTAGTGTGGTGTGGTGTTGTGCAGTGTAGTGTAGTGTGGTGTTGTGCAGTGTAGTGTAGTGTAGTGTGGTGTGGTGTTGTGCAGTGTAGTGTAGTGTGGTGTGGTGTTGTGCAGTGTAGTGTAGTGTGATGTGGTGTAGTGTAGTGTAGTGTGGTGTGGTGTTGTGCAGTGTAGTGTAGTGTGGTGTGGTGTTGTGCAGTGTAGTGTAGTGTGATGTGGTGTAGTGTAGTGTAGTGTAGTGTGGTGTGGTGTTGTGCAGTGTAGTGTAGTGTGGTGTGGTGTTGTGCAGTGTAGTGTAGTGTAGTGTAGTGTGGTGTGGTGTTGTGCAGTGTAGTGTAGTGTGATGTGGTGTTGTGCAGTGTAGTGTAGTGTGGTGTGGTGTTGTGCAGTGTAGTGTAGTGTAGTGTGGTGTGGTGTTGTGCAGTGTAGTGTAGTGTGGTGTGGTGTTGTGCAGTGTAGTGTAGTGTAGTGTGGTGTGGTGTAGTGTAGTGTAGTGTGGTGTGGTGTGGTGTTGTGCAGTGTAGTGTAGTGTGGTGTGGTGTTGTGCAGTGTAGTGTAGTGTGATGTGGTGTTGTGCAGTGTAGTGTAGTGTGGTGTGGTGTTGTGCAGTGTAGTGTAGTGTAGTGTGGTGTGGTGTTGTGCAGTGTAGTGTAGTGTGGTGTGGTGTTGTGCAGTGTAGTGTAGTGTAGTGTGGTGTGGTGTAGTGTAGTGTAGTGTGGTGTGGTGTTGTGCAGTGTAGTGTAGTGTAGTGTGGTGTGGTGTTGTGCAGTGTATTGTTGCATTGTGTGGTGTTGTGTTGTGTTAGTGAAAGTCTCTCTTCTCTTTCTCCACTCTTCCCTCTCTCTTCTCTTTCTCCACTCTACCCTCTATCTTCTCTTTCTCCACTCTACCCTCTCTCTTCTCTTTCTCCACTCTACCATCTCTCTTCTCTTTCTCCACTCTACCCTCTCTCTTCTCTTTCTCCACTCTATCCTCTCTCTTCTCTTTCTCCACTCTATCTGCTCTCTTCTCTCATTTATCCTCTCACTCTATCTTTCTCCCTCTTTCCCCTCTCCTTTCTCTGTCTGTTATGATTTATGCTGTGTTGTGTTGTGTAGTGGATTGTAGTGGTTAATAGTGTTGTGTAGTGTAGTGTAATTTGGTGTAGTGCTGTGTGGTGTTGTGTGGTGTAGTGTGGTGTTGTGTGGTGTAGTGTAGTGTGGTGTTGTGTGGTGTAGTGTGGTGTTGTGTGGTGTAGTGTTGTGTGGTGTAGTGTGGTGTTGTGCAGTGTAGTGTAGTGTGATGTGGTGTTGTGCAGTGTAGTGTAGTGTGGTGTGGTGTTGTGCAGTGTAGTGTAGTGTGGTGTGGTGTTGTGCAGTGTAGTGTAGTGTGATGTGGTGTTGTGCAGTGTAGTGTAGTGTGATGTGGTGTTGTGCAGTGTAGTGTAGTGTAGTGTAGTGTGGTGTGGTGTTGTGCAGTGTAGTGTAGTGTAGTGTGGTGTGGTGGTGTGCAGTGTAGTGTAGTGTAGTGTGGTGTGGTGGTGTGCAGTGTAGTGTAGTGTAGTGTGGTGTGGTGTTGTGCAGTGTAGTGTAGTGTAGTGTGGTGTGGTGGTGTGCAGTGTAGTGTAGTGTAGTGTGGTGTGGTGGTGTGCAGTGTAGTGTGGTGTGGTGTGGTGTTGTGCAGTGTAGTGTAGTGTAGTGTAGTGTAGTGTGGTGTTGTGCAGTGTAGTGTAGTGTAGTGTGGTGTGGTGGTGTGCAGTGTAGTGTAGTGTAGTGTGGTGTGGTGGTGTGCAGTGTAGTGTAGTGTAGTGTGGTGTGGTGGTGTGCAGTGTAGTGTAGTGTGGTGTGGTGTTGTGCAGTGTAGTGTAGTGTAGTGTAGTGTGGTGTGGTGTTGTGCAGTGTAGTGTAGTGTGGTGTGGTGTTGTGCAGTGTATTGTTGCATTGTGTGGTGTTGTGTTGTGTTAGTGAAAGTCAGTGAGTGTTATGGGGGTCAGAGGTCCATTAGGTGTGCAACACACACAGACGCATCCACGCACACACATACATGCACAAACACAGCATCAGTACAACAAAGGAGGAAATGAAAATGGAAATAACAGAACAAAACAGACAAACAAAGGAGAAACACATCCGTGTAGTTAGCCTATTTCCTCACATACTTAGAAAGTGAAAAATGTGTGTGTGTGTGTGTGTGTGTGTGTGTGTGTGTGTGTGTGTGTGTGTGTGTGTGTGTGTGTGTGTGTGTGTGTGTGTGTGTGTGTGTGTGTGTGTGTGTGTGTGTGTGTGTGTGTGTGTGTGTGTGTGAGAGAGCGGAGTCAGTGAGCGTGTGACGAACATGGAAGAACATTTTCAATTAAGAAGAGTATAATGGATCTGGGCTGTTTAATAATGCAGTTAACATTATTCCCATTACCACAGCTAGCACCCCAGTTCAAAGGGTGTGTGTGTGTGTGTGTGTGTGTGTGTGTGTGTGTGTGTGTGTGTGTGTGTGTGTGTGTGTGTGTGTGTGTGTGTGTGTGTGTGTGTGTGTGTGTGTGTGTGTGTGTGTGTGTGTGTGTGTGTATTAGAATCTAACCAAAATGGAGTCATCAAGTGACTGTGTGCCAGGCCAATAGATCCCCTTTATTAGTGGAACCCAAACAGTGTGTGTGCATGTGTGTGTGTGTGTGGGGATGTGTTTAACGATAGTTGTGCTGACCAGAATTCCCCATAAGAATACCAAACAAACAAGAATTGGACCAACTAGGGACATTTTGTTAGTACCCACAAGGTCAAATACTATTTCTAGGGGGTTTAGGGTTAGGGTTAGAATTAGGGTTTAGCGTTAGGTTTAGGCGCTAGGGTTAAGGTAAGGTTTTGGGGTTAGGGTAAGGGTAAGGGTAAGGGTTTGGTGTTAGGAGCTAGGGTTAGGGTTAAGGTAAGGTTTTGGGGTTAGGGCTAGGGTAAGGGTTTGGTGTTAGGAGCTAGGGTAAGTGTTAGGGTTAGGAGCTAGGGTTAGGGTTAAGGTAAGGTTTTGGGGTTAGGAGCTAGGGTTAGTGTTAGGAGCTAGGGCTAGGGTCAAGGCAAGGTTTTTGGGTTAGAGTTAGGGTAATGGTTAGGGTTAGAGTTAGAGTTCAGGGAAAACAGGAGTTTGAATGGGACTGAATTGTGTGTCCCCACAATGTTAGTTGAAGAAAACTGTGTGAGTGTATGTGAGTGTGTGTGTGTGTGTGCAGCCCATAGCAATCCCTTAAATATTTATACAGATGGAGATTCTCGTCTCTGATTCTCAGTCCAATTAAATCTGTCTTCAAAATTAATATTTGTGTTTGCATGTGTGTGTGTGTGTGTGTGTTTGTGTGTGAGTGAGTGAGTGTGTTTGTGTTTACACAAACACATAATTACATACACAAATGTAGCAAAGCAACCCCCCACACACACCCAACCTACCCAAAGATCTCTATCTCATTCCCCATGAAGGCACTATGAATTAACTCCTCCATTTTATTCAGCAGCAAACTGGGCCGATTACCTCCTAGCGAGGATTTAAAACAGTCCCCTTTATCTCCGGGTTTCCTCAATTAGTGATGGCTGTTCCGATAAGCAGCAGCAGCATGGGTGTCTGTCTGGGAGTTATGGGTCTCTGGGTGGGTGTGTGTCTGTCTGTCTGTCTGTCTGTCTGTCTGTCTGTCTGAAAGACAAGAGTCTCTGGATGAATGTCTGTCTGTCTGTCTGAGAGACCTGGGTCTCTGGTGGGCTCTTAAAATACAAACCATCTGACCGCCACTAAAATACACCCGCCATTTTACACTGCTCAAGATGGGAATAGACACGCACACACATGCACGCTTAACAAAGTAAAAACACCTACTCAATTACACAGTCCCATCTCTCTTTCTCCCCATTCTCTCTTTCCCTCTCCCCTCTTCCCACTCTCCCTCTGCTGCAGCAGTAGCAAGGTTTAATAGGAATTAGCAGAATAGTATTGTGATAGTGATTGAGTCTGGGTCCCTGGGGTTAGTGCAGGCCTCCGCATTGTTACCGGGCCTTGTAAATCTACTGTAATCCTCCCAGTGCAGGCCAGACACACACACACACCCATCACCCACACCCGCACAAACACACACAAACACACACACACACACACACACACACACACACACACACACACACACACACACACACACACACACACACACACACACACACACACACACACACACAGCTCGTAACCAGCCAATGCTTGAGCAGTCATGTTTAATCCACCAAACCCTTCACATTCCCCAGGACCTGACAGGAAGTTAGGACCCCAAAAACCTGCGGACTGTAACGTCACAATTCTCTATCATGCATCATTCACTTAGGGCTAAAGAACCAATGGAGATTCTTATGGCTGTAAGATTATTCCCAACGCTGTTACACGCTTTATAAAATCAGGTGTTTTAAGATATGATAATATGATAATTTTCTATTCTTTAACAACCTAGGCGTAGTAGTATTCTGTCTATCCTGTCTATTCATTATAATCAACAAATCAACAAATTGGCAAAACAGACTCTACACAGCAAATGATCCAGTGTAAATCAACACTGAGAGTGCTAAATTTAACACTGGTCCAATGTCTATATGGAGCCGCACTTGTTAGTGTTAAATTAACACTGAGAGTGCTAAATTCAACACTGGTACAGTGTCTAGATGGAGCCAAACTTGTGAGTGCTAAATTAACACGCTGCTTAGTGTACAGCCTTATTTGCATATTTCCCAGTGAAATATGCCTTTTCGAGTAAATTGTAGAGTTACCACCCATGGCTGTATTTGTTAGTGACAGAGACATAGTTGTTGCATTCATCCATTTTCTGTCCTGTGGTCTTACCTAGTGATCCTAAGCAAGACAGATGCTTCATTCAAAAGTAAAAAAATGTAACACAATACAACACGTATTTCGTAAGGCCTTCTTTTGAGGGCCTCGCTTTACACTAATACAGTGGCCTGAAATTCATGGTTTACAGGACACATCAGGCCATCAAGTCACATTATGCGGGTTTGCAAAGTGATGTGTAATTCATATTGGAACCCAGCCAGAGTGAGGATATACAACGTTTGGAATTTTTATTCACCTGCTACCTGCATTCCGAATGACTGCCGGGCTGGGAAGACTAAGATATGAGACTACGTAAACCATCTAAACTGGAACAACCATTTCAGTAATTGGTGCAATAAGTCCAAGTAACAGATTGGATTAGTTTAGAAAAATGTAGGTTATTTATATGTGAGTAGCATAAGATGAATTAATCATTTAATGTACATGCAAATTGGATATTCTAACAAACAAATTAACCTGCAATAGAGCATGCTGGGAAATATGAAAATGATGGATGTGGTTTAGGTTTAACACCAGTTTTTAACACCAACACAGAGGTTCAGGTGTTCATTTAACACATGAATCAGCTCTAGAAATGTTACACTGAAAAACAACCCCAGGTAACACTGGCCAATTTCCTGTGCAGATCAACGCTCACATACTGAGCACTTCATGCATTCGGGCCCTGTGGAACGCCTCTCCTTTGTTGAATGAAGAGTGGACCAAGGCACAGCGTGGTTAGTGTTCATGATTCTTTTATTTCAAAAACACTCAAACAAAATAACAAACGTGAAAAGGAAAGCGCACAGTTCTGTCAGGCAGAAACACTAAACAGAAAACAAGATCCCACAAAACCCAAAAGGAAAATGACATCTTAATTTGACCAGTTTCTTACATAAGGAAAATAATCCTGCAGCAACAGGACGTGTGAATTATTATGTGGATTATAATTCATGGATATTTTTGTCATGGTTGATACATTCTGACATTTTCAAGTGGAAATTACAAACTTCAGAAGCCTTTTCAAACCTTGAATTCACTTCAAATTTGCATTTCCAGCTGCGCGAGAAAATGACTTGCAGCAACTGAATGATCACAATTATACAAGTACATATATATCTCTGGTGGTTACTAGCCAAATGTACAGTGGAATAAACAGAAAAACATAACCAGTATACTGTAGGATCAAATTGTAACCCTAGAACCGGCTCATGCTTACCCCCTAAGCACCAGTTAGTAGTGGAACACAGGTCAAACACTTCTAACCCAACAGCCTTTCAAATCACACACACACTTTAACATCCATCTATGCATTGCCACATTATTATTCAATATTACTGAAGAGATGCATTACACACACACACACACTAACACACACACACACACACACACACTAACACACACACACACCGACCCACACACTAACAATGCCACAGACAGAAAGAGAGACAGACCAGCGCACATACACAGATTGGCTAGGTGAGTTCACATTGAGAAATTCTACATCCCCAGCTTTGTCAAGCTTACACTTTATATAGTATTTTCATTTGGATGCGCAGGGAGAACAGACGTCCCTCTCCAGAGCACAGTAGACACATCTGAGAAAATACAGATTTCTATAAAGAACTAAGATTGCATTGTGGTGCCCCGAACACCCCAGTAGAACCTATTGCAATACCAGTCGAATGTCTGGAGTCTTCACTGGCTCTGCAGCACACACCGTACACAGGGGGCATCCGGCATGGAACACACACACACACACACACACAAACACACACACACACACACACACACACACACACACACACACACACACACACACACACACACACACACACACACACACACACACACACACACACACACACACACACACACACACACAAAGGTGTATACTCACATGCAAACGGAAACACATACACACAAATAGTATACGCATAAAAACACACGTGGACACACACATTTTACTTTCTAAAATATGGAGTATGCCCTCAACATCTGTGAGGCTGAATCCCAGCTGTGCACCAACTAACCAGCTATGCAGCCTGGGTTAATGTGTGTGTGTTCAGAGTAGGTCAATACTGATATCTCAGGGCATCTGTCAAGCATCCAATAGTAGCACAAGGGACCATCTAGCCTGTGAGTTTCAACTGAACCCACAATGGCCTTGAATTGGATTAGACCACATGTGGCCTAAGTTAGGAATATACAGGTATAATTTAACACAAACTATATGTCTTCCCCAACCCCAACCAGATGCCTGTTGTAACACAGGGTTAGACACAAACACCAACCCCAGCCTGTTATAATATGAGACTACATCCAATCAATATCCACTACTACAGGACACTGATTGTGTCTGTTTAATGTCTGTTGCCTGTCTGATACAGTATAGACCTGCTGCACCACTAGCCCTCAGCCCCCAGCTCTCAGCCCTCAGCCCCCAGCCCTCAGCCCCCAGCCCTCAGCCCTCAGCCCCCAGCCCTCTGCCCCCAGCTCACAGCCCTCAGCCCTCAGCCCCCAGCCCTCTGCCCCCAACTCACAGCCCTCAGCCCTCAGCCCCCAGCCCTCTGCCCCCAGCTCACAGCTCACAGCCCTCAGCCCTCCGCCCCCAGCCCTCTACCCCGAGCTCACAGCCCTCAGCCCTCAGCCCCCAGCCCTCAGCCCCCAGCCCTCTGCCCCCAGCTCCCAGCCCTCAGACCCCAGTCACCAGCGCTCAGCCCGAGCCCCCAGCCCTCAGCCTCCATCCACGAGCCACCATCCACCAGTCCCCAGCCCTCAGCCCTCAGTCACCAGCGATCAGCCCCGAGCCACCAGCCATCAGCCCCGAGCCCCCAGCCCTCAGCCACCATCCACCGGCCCCCAGCCACCATCCAAAATCTCCCAGCCGTCAGCCCCCAGCCCTCAGCCCCCAGCCCTCTGCCCCCAGCCCTCAGCCCTCAGCCCCCAGCCCTCAGCCCCCAACCCGTCACAGTAGCCATAAGGCCTGTGACAGTGGTCATAAGGCTGGAGTCAATGAGCGGTTAAATCACAGGAGAGCCCAAACTCTAATCTATAACAATGGAATCTGAATACAGTATCTACCCTGAGAGCCACAGTGTAGGATACCCACCAAACTAGCTCTAAAGCCTGGATTGACATGCTCCAACAAGGGGTTAATTTATCACACACTCCACAGAAGGCAGGCATGTATGCATGCGCACAGAATTCACATTATTGACAATAAACATTGTTACAGTCCTACAGGATGGGGTGCCACTGCACAGAGAGGGGCATTGGGTTTACACTGGCACATACTGTATATATGCACGTAGGCGCGTGCACACACAGACAGGGGCTTACACTGGCACACGGGCACCAGTCAGCAGTCACCGGCAGGCATTTACATATGAATAAATATGAGCCGGGGAAATGAAATAAATAAAAGGACACCGCAAAAAAATAATCCTGTTAAAGATCAAACAGCACGGTGCGTCTCTCTCTCTGTCTCTGTCTCTCTCTCTCTCTCTGTCTCTCTGTCGCTGTCGCTGTCTCTCTCTCTGTCTGTCTCTCTCTCTCTCTCTGTCTCTGTCTCTCTCTCTGTCTCTATCTCTCTCTGTCTCTCTCTCTCTCTCTCTCTCTGTCTCTGTCTCTGTCTCTCTCTCTCTCTCTCTCTCTCTCTCTCTCTCTCTCTCTCTCTCTCGCTCTCTCTCTCTGTCTCTGTCGCTGTCTCTCTCTCTGTCTGTCTCTCTCTCTCTCTCTCTCTCTGTCTCTGTCTCTCTCTCTGTCGCTGTCTCTCTCTCTGTCTCTCTCTCTCTCTCTCTGTCTCCGTCGCTGTCTCTGTCTCTCTCTCTGTCTCTATCTCTGTCTCTCTCTCTCGCTCTCTCTCTCTGTCGCTGTCTCTCTCTCTCTCTCTCTCTCGCTCTCTCTCTCTGTCTCTGTCTCTCTCTCTGTCGCTGTCTCTCTCTCTGTCGCTGTCTCTCTCTCTGTCTCTCTCTCTCTCTCTCTGTCTCTGTCTCTCTCTCTGTCTCTCTCTCTCTCTCTCTGTCTCTCTCTGTCTCTCTCTCTCTCTCTCTCTCAGCACGTCTTCCCCTATCTTTTTCTCTCCCTGTTTTCCTCTCTTTCTCCTTCTCCATTTCATACCCAGCCATATCTTCCATCTCACTTTCCTTTCCTTATTTCCTTCAACTGCCTTCTCTTCTATCCTCCCTTCCTTTACTCACTCCCGTCATCCTCTCCCTCTCTCCCTCCCTTTCTCCTCTCCAGTGCAGAACTAAATGGAGATTAATGAGGGGAGGGAGAAATGTCAATCATCCAAACAGACCGATGTGATGCAGTGCCACACACACACATGCAGAGTGACTGTGGTTACAGAGAGAGTTTGGCTTTTTACTATTATCATAGATTAGAAGCCTACAGTGTGGGTTTCTGGACTACATATATCTACACAAGTTGAATTCTCTCTCTCTCTCTCTCTCTCTCTCTCTCAACAAAACAAATGCAGAATTGTCAAACAGCAGCGATAAGCCATAGAGAAAATGTATTCATCTTTGAGCACCTCATTTTCCACATCAGCCAATCACGTCTTCTCGCTGAGGTCAAGCTGCTTTCACTAACTTCAATATGTAAATGTAGTCCCCCCCTCTAGAAACTACAACCAACCAACTACAAGCCTAACTGACAGATAACACTCAGCCAGGTTAGAGGAAATATTAATAGAGTGTAATGTAAAGAGACACAGAAGGCTAGTGTGTGTGTGTCTGTGTGTGTGTGTGTTTATGTATGTACTGCATATATGTACACCCACAATATGTGGGCGGAGGCAGCAATCAAACGCTTTAGTCTTGCGTGTACTACCATGATAAGTTAGTGCTAGTTTGACCACCAGAGGGCATCTTTGAGTAGCATTTGATAGCCTTCAATAATGGCTGTACTAGAGAATGCAGGCATGTGGCAGACTGGGGTTCAATTCCCCGACGGGGAGGAAGGAGTAGGCTGTCCTTATAAATAAGAATTTGTTCTTAACTGATTCCATATGTGTTATTCCATAGTTGTGATGTCTCCACTATTATTCTACAATGTAGAACATTTTTAAAAATTAAGAAAAACCCTGGAATGAGTAGGTGTGTCCAAACTTTTGACTGGTACTTGTTTAATTCATTTGATTAATATTATGGTTTTTCTATTCCATGAAAAACGAAAAACCCTCTGGGTTTCCGTTAGGATGAAATGGAAAATATGGCGCTGTACAACGTGATGGTCGGGAGTACAGTTCCTGGGTTAAAGAATCCCTGTGTCGTGCGGGCACGTGGGAGACCGGGGTTCAATTCCCCGATGGGGAGGAACGAGTAGGCTGTCCTTGTAAATAAGGATTTGTTCTTAACTGACTTGCCTAGTTAAATAAAGGTTACACTAAGAGCATAACATTTCTACACCCTAATTTTCTAAATCTAGTCTAACCATTACCCAAATGGAGATTCAGTGAAAATAACATCTCATTGATTTATCAAGACCAGTCCCCATGCTTGTCTCAGAGCAGCGTGAAAACGATGCTCAAATAGTTGTATGCTATTCCTTCTAAAGTCAATATGCTCTTTAAATAAATAAGACCAACACCACTTTTAACAGCACATTACTCAACACTAGTGAGACTCATGTCGCCTATGGTAGGCCTACTGTATATCGAAAAATATGACGTGACTCTCCGCCAATAATTACATATAGAGGATTGGAGGATATTTCTGTTATTCAGTGATATTTATTCCCATAGTAATTCATTATGGACCCATAATTAAATAAACATCAGCATTTTGAAAGAGTATTTTTAGCATTATTTTGTTAACGAAAGCATAACAATGCCATTATTAGTTAAATTGTTTTAGTTTGAATGTGCAGACTGGCATTAAGAACAGAACAGCGGGAACGTTTCCCTAGTCAGCGCCATTATTAGTGCAATGCCCCATAAAGTGTTGCCAGTGTGGCGAGGTGGGGGTCCACCCTCCCTCGTCCTGCCTTCCCCATGGGCTAGGTCGGTCTTCTGTGCGCGGCTCTGCAGCCCATCCCGTGCCCCCTGCCCTCGTGCCTTGTACCTTGCGCGCTTTCAGTGGATACAGCTGGAGAACTGCAAGGCAATCGCATTGTGTGCCACTCAGGAGCCATGAACAATATAACCAATATATATTGTCCTGCTAATAACAGGGTTATTAATATATATGTGAGAACATCCAACTGGCTTTTATATCATTCTAAATTCATAATAATACTAATAATCTCTTTGTTTAAAAAATAACAATATTTTGGAAATTATTTAGTTTTCAAATAATGTCAAATTAGCGAGAAAAAGGCCATTCTTGAACATGTGGTGGAGACATTGTTACTAATTTGTAAATAAAGCCAGTTTGTTATTTAGAATGATTTATTTCTGTTTTAAGAGGGAGAAAAACCAAAAACCTACAGTCATCTCATGGGTCTCCCAGTCGAGGCCAGCACAGGTATTGGACCAGCATCTGTAGCAACACAGCTTGCACTGCTAAGCAGTGCCTTAGACCATTACGCCACTCAGGTGCTGTACAACATGACCAGTCCGGAGTTGGCTACAGTACTAAGTAAGAGCAAAATAATCCTAACAAAATAAAATAATAAAAACCTTAGTGTAACAACAGTTTTATTAAGTAATACTGAAGTTGTGCACAATTATCAGTTTCTATTTAGGTTTATGTCACCCATTCATTATCAGTTAGAGACACAGTAGCACCCAAAAGCATAATCAGTGTTCTAACTCCCTCTTGCGCTGGTCTGGAGCAATGAAGTGGTGACGCAGGGTACCGTACTCAACCACAAATTACCTCGAAGTACCGCGGTGTAAGCTCACAATTTTTAGAAGGAGGAACCACTGTATCTCTACCTCCCCTATCTCTACCTTCTCTATCTATCTATCTCTATTTTTACCTCCTCTATCTCTACCTCCTCTATCTCTACCTTCTCTATCTATCTATCTCTATTTCTACCTCCTCTATCTCTACCTCCTCTATCTATCTCTATCTCGACCTCCTCTATCTCTACCTTCTCTATCTATCTATCTCTATCTCCTCTAGCTCTACCTCCTCTATCTATCTTTACCTCCTCTATCTCTACCTCCTCTATCGATCTATATATATCTCTAGTTCTACCTCCTCTATCTCTACCTCCTCTATCTATCTCTACCTCCCCTATCTCTACCTTCTCTATCTATCTATCTATCTATCTATCTATCTATCTATCTATCTATCTATCTCTATCTCTACCTTCTCTCTCTATCTATCTTTATTTCTACCTCCTCTATCTCTATCTCCTCTAGCTCTACCTCCTCTATCTATCTCTACCTCCTCTATCTCTGCCTCCTCTATCGATCTATATATATATCTATTTCTACCTCCTCTATCTCTACCTCCTCTGTCTATCTCTACCTCCCCTATCTCTACCTTCTCTATCTATCTATCTCTATTTCTACCTCCTCTATCTCTATCTCCTCTAGCTCTACCTCCTCTATCTATCTCTACCTCCTCTATCGATCTATATATATCTCTATTTCTACCTCCTCTATCTCTACCTCCTCTATCTATCTCTACCTCCCCTATCTCTACCTTCTCTCTCTATCTATCTTTATTTCTACCTCCTCTATCTCTATCTCCTCTATCTCTACCTCCTCTATCTACCTCCTCTATATCTACCTTCTCTATCTATCTATATATATCTCTATTTCTACCTCCTCTATCTCTACCTCCTCTATCTCTACCTTCTCTATCTCTACCTTCTCTATCTATCTCTACCTCCTCTATCCCTACCTTCTCTATATATCTCTATTTCTACCTCCTCTATCTCTACCTCCTCTATCTCTACCTCCTCTATCTACCTCCTCTATATCTACCTTCTCTATCTATCTAGCTCTATTTCTACCTCCTCTATCTCTATCTCCTCTAGCTCTACCTCCTCTATCTATCTCTACCTCCTCTATCTCTACCTCCTCTATCGATCTATATATATCTCTATTTCTACCTCCTATATCTCTACCTCCTCTATCTATCTCTACCTCCCCTATCTCTACCTTCTCTCTCTATCTATCTTTATTTCTACCTCCTCTATCTCTATCTCCTCTATCTCTACCTCCTCTATCTCTACCTCCTCTATCTACCTCCTCTATATCTACCTTCTCTATCTATCTATCTCTATTTCTACCTCCTCTATCTCTACCTTCTCTATCTACCTCTATCTCTATCTCTACCTCATATATCTCGCTTCCTCTCAGCATCTGCTACTGTTATGTTCCCTGTATACATGATGTATATCCTCCTACAGCAGTAGGTAAACCATTTAAAACAATCTCATTAACAGTTCAAAGGGAGGCGCTCTGCATAATAAGGTAGAGAGGAAGATTCTGGCAGCAGGGAGGAATGCTTGGCGTCAACACCAGAGGAAAACTCAGTTAACATGGCGGTGGAAGAAACACTTTAGAAAAACCTATGTAGGGCTGGGATAGAGCAGAAATGTGCCGTGAGTGAACACCTCTTTACACACTGTTATGTACCACACACTGTTACACTGTAGCACTGCACCATCAACCTAAACAATTGCTAGCCTGAAGTCTAACTCAGTCTACAAGGGACTGGCTTAGCAGACAGGAGGACTACATACAATTGAAGTCGGAAGTTTACATAGACTTAGGTTGAAGTCATTAAAACTCATTTTTCAACCATTCCACAAATGTCTTGTTAACATACTATAGTTTTGGCAAGTCGGTTAGGACATCTACTTTGTGCATGACACAAGTCATTTTTCCAAGAATTGTTTATGGACAGATTATTTCACTTATAATTCACTGTATCACAATTCCAGTGGGTCAGAAGTTTAGATACACTAAGTTGACTGTGCCTTTAAACAGCTTGGAAAATTCCAGAAAATGATGTCATGGCTTTAGAAACTTCTGATAGGCTATCATTTGAGTAAATTGGTGTCACGCCCTGGCCTTAGTTATCTTTGTTTTTCTTTATTATTTTAGTTAGGTCAGGGTGTGACATGGGATGTATGTGGTGTGTATTGTCTAGTGGTTTTGTATGTTTATGGGGCATTGTCTAGTCTAGGTGTTTGTATGTCTATGGCTGCCTAGATTGGTTCTCAATTAGAGGCAGCTGTTGATCATTGTCTCTGATTGGGAACCATATTTAGGCAGCCATATTCATTGGGTAGGTCATGGGTTATTGTCTATGTCTATGTGTAGTGTTTAGTTCAGCACTATTTTGGATTATAGCGTCACGTTCGTTCGTTCATTTGTTGTTTTTGTAGTTTGTAAAGTGTTCTTCGTTTTCGTCTTCATTAAAAGTAGAAGATGTATTCAAACCACGCTGCGCTTTGGTCCTCCTCTCTTCCACCATATAACGATCGTGACAATTGGAGGTGTACCTGTAGATGTATTTCAAGGCCTACCTTCAAACTCAGCGCCTCTTTGCTTGACACCATGGGAAAATCAAAAGAAATCAGCCAAGACCTCATAAAAAGAATTGTAGACCCCCACAAGTCTGGTTCATCCTTAGGAGCAATTTCCAAACACCTGAAGGTACCACGTTCATCTGTACAAACAAACAAGTATAAACACCATGGGACCACGCAGCCGTCATACCGCTCAGGAAGGAGACGCGTTCTGTCTCCTAGAGATTAACATACTTTGGTGCGAAAACTGCAAATCAATCCCAGAACAACAGCAAACAACAACAAAGGACTAACAGCAAAGATGCTGGAGGAAACGGGTACAAAATTATCTATATCCAAAGTAAAATAAGTCCTATATCAACATCTCTGGTCATTCTTTCCCTGGGAGGTCTTCATACACATAGGAATGCACACACGTCACACACAAACATATTAACCCCCCCCTCCACCCACCACACACACACAAACATATCAACTCCCCCCCTCCACCCACCACACACACACAAACATATCAACTCCCCCCCTCCACCCACCACACACACACAAACATATCACCCCCCCCCCCCTCCACCCACCACACACACACAAACATATCAACCCCCCCCCTCCACCCACCACACACACACACACATATCAACTCGCCCCCTCTACCCACCACACACACACAAACATATCAACTCCCCCCCTCCACCCACCACACACACACAAACATATCAACCCCCCCCCTCCACCCACCACACACACACAAACATATCAACTCGCCCCCTCCACCCACCACACACACACAAACATATCAACCCCCCCCCTCCACCCACCACACACACACAAGCGCATCCATCCATGTATAAAAACACCCACATAATTGCAAAAACATGTGAGCGATTGGCATGGAAACACAGGTGTAAAGGTATGTAGACATGCACAGTATGACAGTGAGTAATGAAATACCTTACAATTACTGCTGCTCTCTCTCAGACTATCCTGCCTCTCTCTCTCCTGCCTCTTTCTCTCTCTCCCCTGCCTCTCTCTCGCTCTCTCCTACCTCTCTCTCTCTCCTACTTCTTTCTCTCTCTATCCTGCCTCTCTCTCTCTCCTGTCTCTCTCTCTCTCTCTCTCTCCTGCCTCTCTCTCTCTCCTGCGTCTCTCTCTCTCTCTATCCTGCCTCTCTCTCTAAGTGGGATGTGATTGTGGTTGACATGCCTGAAGCCTTCTGGCCCTCCATCCATCCCTCCTATGGCCTTCTAAATGTCAAAGCAGGAATGTACAAATATAATTGCCATGGAGTGATCCCTTCACGCGACTTCCCCTACTACTCCATCCCCCTTCGCCCTCCTTCCCTTCATCCTTCCCTCCATCCATCCATCCATCCATCTCTCCATTCTATGTGTGTGAAAGCGTGACTGGCAGACCCTGAGGTACATGCCTGAAACATGCATGCTTTTTTGTGATGCTTAAACCGCTACTGAGAAGGGACCAGTTCCTCACAGACACACACAAACACAAAGATATGAGAAATCTGCAAATATAACACACACAAACACAAAGATATGAGAAATCTGCAAATATAACACACACAAACATGCAACATAACACACACACCATGCCAGTTTCGTCCTCTGGCAGGTTCTGTCACAGTCCCACTACTGAGAAGGTTCACTTGACTGTGACACTGTCACTGCTTGTATAAAGAGAGAAAGAGGGAGAGGGAGAAAATAGAGAGATAAAGATAAAGGTAGAGAGAGATAAAGATTGAGAGATGAAGATCTAGAGAGGTGAAGCTAAAGAGAGGAAGAGAGAGAAAGATAAAGATAGATAGAGAGAGACAAAAGTAGAGATGAAGATGAAGAGAAATGAAGATAGAGATTGATATAGAGAGATGGAGATAGAGATATGCACTGTAGATAGAGAGATGTAAACAGAGAGAGATGTACAGCTGAAGTGGGAAGTTTACATTTACACTCTGTTTTTTCACTATTTAATCCTAGTAAAAAGTCCCTGTTTTAGGTCAGTTAGGATCCCCACTTCATTGTAAGAATGTGAAATGTCAGAATAATAGTAGAGAGAATGATTTACTTCAGCTTTTATGTCTTTCATCACATTCCAGTGGGTCAGAAGTTTACATAAACTCAATTAGTATTTGGTTGGATTGCCTTTAAATTGCTTATCTTGGGTAAAATGTTTCGGGTAGCCTCCCACAAGCTTCCCACAATAAGTTGGGTGAATTTCGGCCCATTCCTCCTGACAGAGCTGGTGTAACTGAGTCAGGTTTCTAGGCCTCCTTGCTCGCACAAGCTTTTTCAGTTCTGCCCACAAATGTTCTATAGGATGGAAGTCAGGGCTTTGTGATGGCCACTCCAATACCTTGACTTTGATGTCCTTAAGCCATTTTGCCACAACTTTGGGAGTATACTTGGGGTCATTGTCCATTTGGAAGACCCATTTGCAACCAAGCTTTAACTTCCTGACTGATGTCTTGAGATGTTGCTTCAATATATCCACATAATTGTCCTTTCTCATGATTCTATCTATTTTGTGAAGTGCACCAGTCCCTCCTGCAGCAAAGCACCCCCACAACATGATGCTGCCACCCCCGTGCTTCACGGTTGGGATGGTGTTCTTCGGCTTGCAGGTATACCCCTTTTTCCTCCAAACATAACGATGGTCATTATGGCCAAACAGTTCTATTTTTGTTTCATCAGACCAGAGGACATTCTCCAAAAAGTACGATTTTTGTCCCCATGTGCTGTTGCAAACCGTAGTGTGGCTTTTTTATGGTGGTTTTGGAGCAGTGGCTTCTGCCTTGCTGAGCGGCCTTTCAGGTTATGTCGATATAGGAGTCGTTTTACTTTGGATATAGATACCTTTGTACCTGTTTCCTCCAGTATTTTCACAAGGTCCTTTGCTGTTGTTCTGGGATTGATTAGCAATTTTCGCACCAAAGAACGTTCATCTCTAGGAGACTTCCGACTTCAACTGTATATACAGAGATGAAAATAGAGAGATTAAGATATGGAGATGGAGAGATTACAATAAAGATATACACTGTAGATAGAGATGTAGATTAAGAGATATGAAGAGACAAAGATAGAGAGATCATGATAGAGAGGTCATGATAGTGAGATGAAGATAGAGAGAGATGAAGATAGAGAGAGAAATGAGGTGGAAACTGAGCTGCACTTCCTAACCTCCTGCCAAATGTATTACCATATTAGAGACACATATTTCCCTCAGATTACACAGATCCACAAAGAATTCGAAAACAAACCCGATTTTGATAAACTCCCATATCTCCTGGGTAAAATACCACTGTGTGCCATCACATCAGGAAGATTTGTGACCTGTTGCCACAAGAAAAGGGCAACCAGTGATTAACAAACACCATTGTAAATACAACCCATATTTGTGTTTATTTATTTTCCCTTTTGTACTTTAACCAATTGCACATCGTTACAACACCGAATATATACGTAATATGACATTTGTAATGTCTTAATTCTTTTGGAACTTCTGTGAGTAATGTTTACTGTTCATTTTTATTGTTTATTTCACTTTTGTATATTATTTATTTCACTTGCTTTGGCAATGTTAACATATGTTTCCCATGTCAATAAATCCCCTTGAATTGAATTGAGATAAAAATAAAGAGAGATGAAAAAGGAAAGATGAAGATGGACAGAGATGAAGAAAGAGAGATGTAGATAGAGAGACAAAGAGAGAGAGATTAAATTAGAGAGATGAAGATGGAGAGATATGAAGTATGGAGAGATGAAGATTGGGAGAGATGAATGTAGAAAGATGAAGATAGGGAGAGATACAGATAAAGAGAGAGAAGTAGATAGAGAGATGAAGATAGAGAGATCATGAAAGAGAAATTGTGATAGACTGAGATCAAGATAAAGAGAGATGAAGATAGAGAGATGACGACAGAATGATGAAGAGAGAGAGATGAAAATGGAGAGATGAAAATTGAGAGATGAAGATACATAGAGATGAAGGTAGAGAGGAGAAGATAGATAGATCAAGATAGAGATAGATGAAGCTAGAGAGATAAAGACAGATATGAAGATAGAGAGATCAAGATAGAGAAATTGTGATAGAGAGAGCTAAAGATAAAGAGAGATGTAGATAGAGAGATGAAGACAGAGAGATGAAAATAGATAGATAGATATACATATAGAGATAAATATACAGCAATTAAGATAGAGAAATATGTAGATAGAGAGAGATCAAGTTAGAGAGATGAAGATTGAGAGATGTAGATAGAGATATGAAAATACAGAGATGAAAATAAAAAGAGATGAATATAGAGAGATTAAAATAAAGAGAGACGAATATAGAGAGATTGATATACAGAGAGGAAGATAGAGAGATGAAAATAGAGCGATAAAGAGAGATGAAGATGGACAGAGATGAAGATGGAGCGAGATGTAGATAGAGAGAGATTAAGATAGAGAGACATAAAGATAGGGAGAGATGAAGACAGAGAGAAGTAGATAGAGAGATCATGATAGAGAGATCAAGATAGAGCAAGATAGATATATGACGATAGAGAGATATGAAGATAAAGATATCAAGATAGAGATTGTGATAGAGAGAGATCAAGATAAAGATAAGTGAAGATAGAGAGATGTAGGCAGAGCAATGCAGATAGAGAAATTTATATGGAGAGATGAAGATTAAGAGAGAGATTAAGATAGAGAGAAAGATAGAGAAAGATAGAGAGTGATATAGAGAAATGCAAATCGAGAGATGTAGACAGAGAGATGAAAATAGAGAAATGAAGGTAAAGATATGTACACTGAACAAAAATATTAAAGCAACATGTTTGATAAACTGAAATAAAATATCCCATGTTTGATAAACTGAAATAAAATATCCCAGAAATATTCCATACGCACAAAAAGCTAATTTCTCACAAATGTTGTCCACAAATTGGTTTATATCCTTGTTAGTGAGCATTTCTCCTTTGCCAAGATAATCCATCCACCTGACCGGTGTGTCATATCAAGAAACTGATTAAACAGCCTGATCATTACACAGGTGCACCTCATGCTGGGGACAATAAAACGGCACTCTAAAATGTGCAGTTTTGTTACACAACGTGATGCCACAGATGTCTCAAGTTTTGAGCGAGGGTTCAATTGACATGCTGTCTGCAGGAATGTCTACTGTTCATTTCTCTACCATAAGCAGCCTCGAGAGAATTTGGCAGTGTGTCTAACCGGCCTCACAGCCACAGAACACGTGTAACCGCTCCAGCCCAGAACCACATCTGGCTTCTTCCCGTCTGAGACCAGCCACCTGTGGGTTTACACAACCAAATCATTTTTGCACAAACTGTCAGAAACCGTCTCAGGGAAGCTCATCTATGTGCTGGTCGTCTTCACCAGGGGCTTGACCTGACTGCAGTTCTGCATCCTAACCGACTTCAGTGGGCAAATGCTCACCTTCGATGGCCAATGCTGGAGAAGTGTGCTCTTCACAGATGAATCCCAGTTTCAACTGTACTGGGCAGAAGACAGACGTGGCGTCATGTGGGCAAGCAGTTTTCTGATGTCAACGTTGTGAACAGAGTGCATGGTGGCGGTGGGGTTATAGTATGGGCAGGCGTAACCTAAAGACAATGAACAAAATTGCATTTTATCGATCGTAATTTAAATGCATAGAGATATAGGGACGAGATCCTGAGGCCCATTGTCGTGTCATTCATCCCCCACCATCCCCTCATGTTTCAGCATGGTCATTTCAGCATGTCGCAAAGATCTGTACACAATTCCTGAAAGCTGAAAATGTCCCAGTTCTTCCATGGTCTGCATACTCACCAGACATGTCACCCATTGATGCTCTGGCTTGATGTGTACGACAGCATGTTCCACTTCCCGCCAATATCCTGCAACTTCGCACACCAATTGAAGAGGAGTGGGACAATATTCCACAGGCCACAATCAACAGCCTGATCAACTCTATGCGAAGATACCAGATACTGACTGGTTTTCTGACTCTTGCCCCTACCTCTTTCTAAGGTATCTGTGACTAACAGATGCATATCTGTATTCCCAGTCATGTAAAATCCATAGATTATGGTCTAATTAACTGATTTCCTTCTACAAACTGTAACTCATGAAATCATTGTAATCTTTGAAATCCATGTTGCATTTATATTTTTGTTTAGTGTAGATAAAGGGACGATGAGAATGAGAGAGATGAAAATAGAGAAAGATGTACACCCTTTTGCCCTCAGAATAGGCTCAATTAGTTGGGGCATGGACTCTACAAGGTGTCAAAAGCATTCTACAGGGATGCTGGCCCATGTTGACTCCAATGCTTTCCACATTTGTGTCCAGTTGGCTGAATTTCCTTTGGCTGGTGGACCATTCGTAATACACACAGGAAACTGTTGAGTGTGAAAAAGCCAGCAGCGTTGCAGTTCTTGACTCAAACTGGTGTGACTGGTACCTACTACCATACCCAGTTCAAAGGCTCTTAAATGTTTTGTCTTGCCCATTCACCCTCTGAATCGCACAAGTACACAATCCATGTCTCAATTGTCTCAAGGCTTCAAAATCCTTCTTTAATCCGTCTCCTCATCTTCATCTACACTGATTGAAGTGGATTTAACAGGTGACATCAATAAGGGATCATAGCTTTCACCTGGATTCATTTGGTCAGTCTATGGAAAGAGCAGGTGTTACTAATGTTTTGTACGCTCAGTGTAGATAGAGATATAGAAAGATGAAGATAGAGGTGAAGAGAGGGAGAGGAAGATAAAGAGAGGGAGAGGGGGATACTCTGTAAGACCCTAAGGCCGTGAGAGATGTGACACTGTCAGATGCTGATGTAGTTAGCTCTGAGTGCATGTTAATTTAAAAAGTGTGTAGTGGGAGAGAGGAATGAAGAATGAAGGAAGAGAAAGGGGGATGCTTTCTAGACTCCAAAGATAATAACAAGAACTGACACAGATATAACTTGAGGAAGACTAGTGGATCCACTAAACATATCCTCCCTGTCTTCTCTCTTTCTTCATCTATGTATTTCTCTCTCTCTCTAAGTCAACATCTTACTCTCTCTCTCATTACAGTTCTTATTCTATCTCCCTCTCTTTTCTCTCTTCCATTACTCATATCAGCAAT
Source organism: Salvelinus fontinalis (assembly GCF_029448725.1). NCBI lineage: Eukaryota > Metazoa > Chordata > Actinopteri > Salmoniformes > Salmonidae > Salvelinus > Salvelinus fontinalis. Next base: position 41,292,922 of record NC_074683.1, on the reverse strand, counting down.
GCATTTCTTGCTTTCTCTTTCCTTTCCTTCTCTACCCCATCCCCCATCACTCTCTCTCCTCTACTCCCTCCTTCCTCCTCTCTCCTTCTGTCCCATCTCTCCCCTTTTCTCCTCCTCTCCATCTCTCCCTCCTCTCTTCCTGGTCTTTTATTACTGTTGATTGAGTTGATTAGCTGCAGATTGGATCATTGTGGACCATGTAATGATTTACACACCATATAAAAACCACTGTATCTTTATTCAGCACAGAGAGACAGAGGGGGAGGGAAAGAGAGGGGGAGAAATAGAGTAGTGGACAGAAGGGAAATAAATATACACTATATATACAAAAATATGTGGACACCTCTTCAAATTAGTGGATTTAGTTATTTCAGCCACACCCGTTGTTGACAGGTGTATAAAATCGAGCACACCGCCATGCAATCTCCATAGACAAACATTGTCAGTAGAATGATACTGAAGAGCTCAGTGACTTTCAACGTGGCACCATCATAGGATGGCACCTTTCCAACAAAGTCCGTTCATCAAATTTCTGCCCTGCTAGAGCTGCTCCGGTCAACTGGAAGTGTTGTTATTGTGAAGTGGAAACATCTAGGACAACAACTTCTCAGCCGCAAAGTGGTAGGCCACACAAGCTCACAGAACGGGACCGACGAGTGCTGAATCGTGTAATTCATGGTTCGGGCTAGGCCCCTTAATTCTGTCCTTCACACTTTGTGGCAACAGTTTGGTGAAGGCCCTTTCCTGTTTCAGCATGACAATGTGAGGTGCATACAGAAATGGTTTGTCGAGATCGATGTGGAAGAACTTGACTGGCCTGCACAGAGCCCTGGCCACAACTCCATCAAACACCTTTGGGATGAATTTGAACTCTGACTGCGAGCCAAGCTTAATCGCCCAACATCAGTGCCCGACCTCACTAATGCTCTTGTGGCTGAATGGAAGCAAGTCCCCACAGCAATGTTCCACATCTAGTGGAAAGCCTTCCCAGAAGAGTGGAGGCTGTTATAGCGGCAAAGAGGGAACCAACTCCATAATAATGATCATGATTTTATAATGAGATGTATCTACATACTTTTGGTAATGTAGTGTATCTGATTTATAACATGGCTACATGATCAGCATCCATTCATATAGTCAAGTGCTGCAAAGAAGGACCTAGTTAAGCTGCAGCTGTTCCAGAACAGAGCGGCACGTCTTGCTCTTTATTGTAATCAGAGGGCTAATATTAATACTATGCATGACAGTCTATCTTGGCTAAGAGTTGAGGAAAGACTGACTGCGTCACTTATTGTTTTTAAAAGCAACATGAATGTGTTGTAAATTCCACATTGTTTGCATAGTCAACTTACACACAGCACTGACACACACACTTACCCCACCAGACATGCCACCAGGGGTCTTTTCACAATCCCAGGTCCAGAAACAATTCAAGGAAACGTGCAGTATTACACAGAGCTATGAGTGCATGGAACTCCCTTCCATCTTATATAGTGAACAACAAACCTGGTTTCACAAAACTAATAAAGCCATATCTCAAGGCACAACGCCTCTCCCCCATGTGACCTACTTGTTGTGTGTACTGACATGGACAGTATGTTTAACTGAAAGATGCACACACACACACACCATCACACGCACACAAACATGGACGCACGCACACACGCGTGCGCACACACGCACGCACGCACACACACACACACCCACCTGACCCAGATCGTTTTGGGATTGTGTAAAAACGAACAGTAATTGCGTGATGGCAGGATACAGGGTTGTGTTCCAAACAAAACAACTCCTCATCAGCACAGCTCGGAGAGCTCCAAAATATAGTTGAAGACTCTTCTTTCAGTCATAAAGTGCATTGAAATTGCTTACTGTGAACTGTGCACACTTTGGAGAGGTGTGTGGCCACTTGGAGATACCAGTTACTCCTATCACTCAAACCCTTGTCATTTTTTCGTCTACCCCACATTTTCCAGGAAGAGTCATGTCATGTTACAGAATGTATCCAGAGTATTTTCTGATTTTTGTTATCAACAAATGCGGCAAAAAGTAGAGTAAAAGTAAAACCGACATTGTCATGTTTGGATTCAGTCTTCAAGTGAACTGTTGTGTACTCACCTTTAGTAGAATCATTTCCCCATTATCTCCAAAATGTTCCCTTTCAACTGCTACCATGGTTATGCATATGCTTTTCATATTTCTTCTCTAAGAAACATTTCAATTTATCCTTATCCATAAAGGTCAATTCCCACAAGTTTAAAGAGTTAAGCGCTTCATTTTGTGTGACTGCCTCTACCTGGCTCCTATTACAAATGCAGTGGAGGCAGAGTCTGTAAAGACAGTTTCTTGGGGGATTAGAATGTATGTGCACTGAGGAAACTGGGTCACTGTGAGCCTGAACGGTGTACTTTAGCAAAAACCTCTGAATCAATATCCACTCAGTATCCAGCAATCTCAACCCTAATGGTCCTCACCTTTCTCTCACTTCCTCTAAACACACACACATACACATACACACACACACACACACACACACACACACACACACACACACACACACACACACACACACACACACACACACACACACACACACACACTGGATGGTGCATGTATCTAATCCAGCGCTCTCACTAGTACCTCACCCCCACTGGGGACTGGGCAGAGGGGGGAGAGAGAGGACTGAAGGGAGGAGAGAAGAGGGTAAGAAGGAAGTTAGGGATGAGACGGGGAAAAAGAGAGGAGAGATCAGGGAAAGGTGGGAGTCTAAGGGTAAGGGGGGGAGGGTGAGAGTGAGGGTAAGGGTCGGGGCACGATTACCTGGGCCTGACTTTCTCAACTGCCCAAACGTCAGAAGAGGACATCCGTCATGTGATTCCAGCTCAGTGGCCACTACAATATAAGCCACCTACCACACACAGTTAGCATTACGTAGCTATAACTTGCCTCTGTAAAGCCCAACTCATAGTTAGAGTGACAGGCAGAAGTGCTGGAGTCAGTGTAGGGTTGTATTCATTAGGGCACACCGTAGCAAAATGTCCTTTCAGTGTCTGCCTGCGAGTTAGTTTTCTAAAAGTGCACATGCACCCCTCTCTCTCTATCACCTCCTCCATGTGCACCTCTCTCTCTCTATCACCTCCTCCACGTGCACCTCTCTCTATCTCTCTATCACCTCCTCCATGTGCACCTCTCTCTCTCTCTATCAGCTCCTCCACGTGCACCTCTCTCTATCACCTCCTCCACGTGCACCTCTCTCTCTCTCTATCACCTCCTCCACGTGTACCTCTCTCTCTCTATCACCTCCTCCACGTGCACCTCTCTCTCTCTCTATCACCTCCTCCACGTGCACCTCTCTCTCTCTCTATCACCTCCTCCACGTGCACCTCTCTCTCTCTCTATCACCTCCTCCATGTGCACCTCTCTCTCTCTATCACCTCCTCCACGTGCACCTCTCTCTCTCTCTATCACCTCCTCCACGTGCACCTCTCTCTCTCTCTATCACCTCCTCCACGTGCACCTCTCTCTCTCTCTATCACCTCCTCCATGTGTACCTCTCTCTCTCTATCACCTCCTCCACGTGCACCTCTCTCTCTCTCTATCACATCCTCCACGTGCACCTCTCTCTCTCTCTATCACCTCCTCCACGTGCACCTCTCTCTCTCTCTATCACCTCCTCCATGTGCACCTCTCTCTCTCTATCACCTCCTCCACGTGCACCTCTCTCTATCTCTCTATCACCTCCTCCATGTGCACCTCTCTCTCTCTCTATCAGCTCCTCCACGTGCACCTCTCTCTATCACCTCCTCCACGTGCACCTCTCTCTCTCTCTATCACCTCCTCCATGTGCACCTCTCTCTCTCTATCACCTCCTCCACGTGCACCTCTCTCTCTCTCTATCACCTCCTCCATGTGCACCTCTCTCTCTCTATCACCTCCTCCACGTGCACCTCTCTCTCTCTCTATCACCTCCTCCATGTGCACCTCTCTCTCTCTATCACCTCCTCCACGTGCACCTCTCTCTATCTCTCTATCACCTCCTCCATGTGCACCTCTCTCTCTCTCTATCACCTCCTCCATGTGCACCTCTCTCTCTCTATCAGCTCCTCCACGTGCACCTCTCTCTATCACCTCCTCCACGTGCACCTCTCTCTCTCTCTATCACCTCCTCCATGTGCACCTCTCTCTCTCTATCACCTCCTCCACGTGCACCTCTCTCTCTCTCTATCACCTCCTCCATGTGCACCTCTCTCTCTCTATCACCTCCTCCACGTGCACCTCTCTCTATCTCTCTATCACCTCCTCCATGTGCACCTCTCTCTCTCTCTATCACCTCCTCCATGTGCACCTCTCTCTCTCACTTCCTCCACATGCACTCCTCTCTCTCTATCACCTCGTCCACGTGCACCCCTCTCTCTCTCTCTCTCTCTCTCTCTCTCTCTCTCTCTCTCTCTCTCTCTCTCACCTCCTCCACGTGCACCCCTCTCTCTCTGTCTATCACCTCCTTCACGTGCACCTCTCTCTCTCTATCACCACATGCACCCCTCTCTCTCTATCACCTCATGTGCACCCCTCCTCATGTGCACCCCTCTCTCTCTCTCACCTCCTCCATGTGCACCCCCCTCTCTCTCTGTCTAATACCTCTTTCACGTGCACTCTCTCTCTCTCTATTACCACATGCACCCCGCTCTCTCTCTCTATCACCTCCTTCATGTGCACCCCCCTCTCTCTATCACCTCCTCCACGTGCACCTCTCTCTCTCTCACTATCTCTCTCTCTCTCTATCACCTCCTCCACATGTACCCCTCTCGCTCTCTCTCTATCACCTCCTCCACGTGCTCCCCTCTCTCTCTCTCTCTATCACCTCCTCAACGTGCACCCCCTCTCTCTATCACCTCCTCCACGTGCACCCCCTCTCTCTCTCTATCACCTCCTCCACGTGCACCCCCTCTCTCTATCACCTCCTCCACGTGCACCCCCCTCTCTCTCTATCACCTCCTCCACGTGCACCCCCTATCTCTCTCTATCACCTCCTCCACGTGCACCCCCTCTCTCTCTCTATCACCTCCTCCACGTGCACCCCCTCTCTCTCTCTATCACCTCCTCCACGTGCACCCCCTCTCTCTATCACCTCCTCCACGTGCACCCCCCTCTCTCTCTATCACCTCCTCCACGTGCACCCCCTATCTCTCTCTATCACCTCCTCCACGTGCACCCCCTCTCTCTCTCTATCACATCCTCCACGTGCACCCCCTCTCTCTCTCTCTATCACCTCCTCCACGTGCACCCCCTATCTCTCTCTATCACCTCCTCCACGTGCACCCCCTCTCTCTCTCTATCACCTCCTCCATGTGCACCCCCTCTCTCTCTATCACCTCCTCCATGTGCACCCTCTCTCTCTCTCTATCACCTCCTCCATGTGCACCCCCTCTCTCTCTATCACCTCCTCCATGTGCACCCCCTCTCTCTCTATCACCTCCTCCACATGCACCCCCTCTCTCTCTATCACCTCCTCCACGTGCACCCCCTCTCTCTCTATCACCTCCTCCACGTGCACCCCTCTCTCTCTATCACCTCCTCCACGTGCACCCCCTCTCTCTCTATCACCTCCTCCACATGCACCCCCTCTCTCTCTATCACCTCCTCCACGTGCACCCCCTCTCTCTCTATCACCTCCTCCACATGCACCCCCTCTCTTTTTATCACCTCCTCCACGTGCACCCCTCTCTCTCTATCACCTCCTCCACGTGCACCCCCTCTCTCTCTATCACCTCCTCCACATGCACCCCCTCTCTCTCTATCACCTCCTCCACGTGCACCCCCTCTCTCTCTATCACCTCCTCCACATGCACCCCTCTCTCTCTATCACCTCCTCCACGTGCACCCCCTCTCTCTCTATCACCTCCTCCACGTGCACCCCCTCTCTCTCTATCACCTCCTCCACATGCACCCCTCTCTCTCTCTATCACCTCCTCCACATGCACCCCCTCTCTCTCTATCACCTCCTCCACGTGCACCCCCTCTCTCTCTATCACCTCCTCCACATGCACCCCTCTCTCTCTATCACCTCCTCCACATGCACCCCCTCTCTCTCTATCACCTCCTCCACGTGCACCCCCCTCTCTCTCTATCACCTCCTCCACGTGCACCCCCTCTCTCTCTATCACCTCCTCCACATGCACCCCCTCTCTTTTTATCACCTCCTCCACGTGCACCCCTCTCTCTCTATCACCTCCTCCACGTGCACCCCCTCTCTCTCTATCACCTCCTCCACATGCACCCCCTCTCTCTCTATCACCTCCTCCACATGCACCCCCTCTCTCTCTATCACCTCCTCCACGTGCACCCCCTCTCTCTATCACCTCCTCCACGTGCACCCCCCTCTCTCTCTATCACCTCCTCCACGTGCACCCCCTCTCTCTCTATCACCTCCTCCACATGCACCCCCTCTCTCTCTATCACCTCCTCCACGTGCACCCCCTCTCTCTATCACCTCCTCCACGTGCACCCCTCTCTCTCTATCACCTCCTCCACGTGCACCCCCTCTCTCTCTATCACCTCCTCCACATGCACCCCCTCTCTCTCTATCACCTCCTCCACGTGCACCCCCCTCTCTCTCTATCACCTCCTCCACGTGCACCCCCTCTCTCTCTATCACCTCCTCCACATGCACCCCCTCTCTCTCTATCACCTCCTCCACGTGCACCCCCTCTCTCTATCACCTCCTCCACGTGCACCCCTCTCTCTCTATCACCTCCTCCACATGCACCCCTCTCTCTCTATCACCTCCTCCACGTGCACCCCTCTCTCTCTATCACCTCCTCCACGTGCACCCCCTCTCTCTCTATCACCTCCTCCACGTGCACCCCCCTCTCTCTCTATCACCTCCTCCACGTGCACCCCCCTCTCTCTCTATCACCTCCTCCACGTGCACCCCCTCTCTCTCTATCACCTCCTCCACATGCACCCCCTCTCTCTCTATCACTTCCTCCACGTGCACCCCCTCTCTCTATCACCTCCTCCACGTGCACCCCCTCTCTCTCTATCACCTCCTCCACATGCACCCCCTCTCTTTTTATCACCTCCTCCAGGTGTTCCTCTCTCTATATATATATATCCCCACTGACTGGTGGAGTCATTTAATGAGCTAAATGTAAAACTTTGTTGATTTTACAAGTGAAAAAGGAACAGAAAGGAACTATATTAATCTTTACTTTTTCTGGTTCAAACCGGTTCAGAACTTTATTATGGTGGTTGGAACAGTGTAATGAAATGAAAAATAAATAGTGGTTCTGTTCTGAACGATTGGAAAGTTATTTTGGGTCCAACCTCCCTGGTTAGTCCCTCCCTTTTGACAGATGATGTCTGACCAGAATAGGGAGAGAAGAGATAGGAGAGAGAGCGAGAGAGAGAGATAGGAGAGAGAGAGAGAGAGAGATAGGAGAGAGAGAGAGATATATATATATATATATATATATATATATATATATAGAGAGAGAGAGAGAGAGAGAGAGAGAGAGAGATATATATATATATATAGAGAGAGAGAGAGAGAGAGAGAGAGAGAGAGAGAGAGAGAGAGAGAGAGAGAGAGAGAGAGAGAGAGAGAGAGAGAGAGAGAGAGAGGAAGAGAGAGGGGATAAATACAGCTGCCAATGGCTGATCCTTTCCTTGATTAGCCCTGTTTTTAATTACTGACTGCTAATGCACACTGATTGAGGATAGCAATCAGTCTAAGGCTCGCTCTTCACTTCTTTCATTCTCTCTCTCTCTATCTCTTTCTCTATTGCTCTCTCTTTTCTCTCTCTGTTCTCTCTCTCTCTATTGCTCTCTCTCTCTCTCTCTCTCTCTCTCTCTCGCTCTCTATTGCCCTCTCTTTCTCTCTCTCTCTATTGCTCTCTCTCTCTCTCTCTCTCTCTCTCTCTCTCTATTGCTCTCTCCCTCTAATGCTCTCTCTCTCTCTATTGCTCTCTCTCTCTCTCTCTCTCTCTCTCTCCTCTCTCTCTCTCTAATGCTCTCTCTCTCTGTGCCCCCTGTCTCTCTCTCCCTGTATCTCTCTGTTCTAGCAGTCTGTAGTAGAAATATAATAAATATAAGGCTAAACATGGAAAATGAAACTATAACTAACTTATAACTAACTTATAACTAACTAACTGTCATCCTCACCATTACACCAGTACCACAAATACCATCATCATCAACTACTCCTACCACCACCATCATTAGACTGATATCATTACCATCACCCTACTACCCGTATCACTACTATTTGAAATAATAATCACGACAATATAATAATAGTAATAACAATAATACTAATATTAAGTAAGTTACTGCTTACTATGCAGATGTTATTATTCAGTGTACCTCAGGCTATGGCAGGCAAATACATATTTGCCTGCAAGAGGAGCCATTGCTCCTTCTCCCATGAGTATTTTTAGTTTTTCCTCTGGGTTTAATAAGTTTTGGAATTTGGAATAAATATAGAAATTTATGCGAATAATGAATCTCTTGGTGAGGAATATTTATCACAGTAAAGGAGAAAGTGCATCTCTGTTTCTACCTCCCCTGTCGTGCAGTGACCACATACACGCTCCTCTTTGGGTAGCCATGTCTTTTTATGTCTGCCGGTTTCTATTGCCAATCGGTGGTCACTCAGCCTGTACTTGGTAAGGATCTGTCTCTGCTTCGTGTCTCTGACAGAGTAGAGGTAATCAGCCAATTCATATTCTCTGTTTAGGGCCAGATAGCAATTTAGTCGGCTTTGGGATTTTGTTTTGTTTTTCCAAATTTGTAAATATGAGTCCTTTGATTGATTCATGATTTTGTTTATTTGAATTATTTCTTTTGAAGCAGTGCTGGTGTCAGCTTGGTTGGTTAGGTGCAACACCAGCTGACTGAGAGGGCTCATTTCTGGGCTCAGCTCTTGGGATTGAAGTGCTTTAAATTGGAGACATGAATTTGGACTTGAATTTCTGTATTTTCATTAGCACTGGGAAGCGTACTAATTCTGCCCTACTTGCATTAGTTGGTGTATTTCTCTGGACTTGTAGATTTTTTTGACATAATTCTGCATGCAGGGCTTCAATTGGATGTTTGTCCCACATTTTAAAGTCCAGTTTATTGAGTGGCCCCAAACCTCACTTCCGTAAAGAATAATTGGGAAATTGATTTTGGATAATTTCAATTTTATTGCATACAATTCTCTGTGGGCTTTTTCTTTGAGTGCATGCACTGCCACATAAAGTTTCCCGATGCAGATATGGTCAGACCAAGGTATGACTCATTTTTTGTGTGTTCAATCATGGTGTTGTTCAAGGTGAATTTATATTTGTATTTCTGATATCAGTTTTTTTCTGGAAAATCATGTATTTTTTTTTATGTACTGCCAGGGCCCAATTACATCAATATTGCGCTAGAATATTAAGGTTCTGTTGATGACTTTCTTTGGTTGGTGATAGAAGAACCAAATCAACAGCATATATCAGATATTTCACCTCTGTGTCAAATAGTGTGAGTCCTGGGGCTGGAGAATGGTCCAACATGTCTGCTAATTCATTGATATAAATGTTGAAAAGGTTTGGACTCCAACAGCAGCCTTGTCTCACACCTCAATGTTGTGAAAATAATGATGTTCTTTGGTTTTTGATTGCACACTTTTTTTCTGTGTACATACATTTTATTAAGTCATACACCTTACCACCAAGCCCACTTTGGAGAATTTTGAAGAATAGACCATCGTGCCAAATAGAATCGAATGCTTTTTTTTTTTTCTTTTTTTTTTTAGGGAATGCTTTTTTTAAAGTCACTAAAGCAAGCAAAGATTTTGCCTTCTTTTTTTTGGTGGACGTATTTTTTAATTAGTGTGTGTAAGGTGTGTATATGGTCAGTAGTGCGATGGTTGGGGAGAAAGCCAATTTGACATTTACATGTACTTTTTCTTGAAGAAAGGTTTGAATTGTTGAATTCAAAATGCTACAGAAAACCTTTCCCAAGTTGCTGTTTACGCAAATTCCCCTGTAATTATTGGGGTCTGATTTGTCTCCACTTTGTGGATAGTGGAGATGAGCCCCTGGTTCCAGACATCAGGAGAGCAGCCAGAAATTAGTACCATGTTGAACAATTTAAGCACAGCATTTTGCAACTCAGGTGTGCTGTCTTTCAGCATTTCGTTTCTGGTGTTATCCTTCTTTGGTTTTATAGATCTGAGCTTTTCATTTAGTTTCTGATGTTATCTAGACCACAGTCCTTCTTTGGTTTTATAGATCTGAGCTTTTCATTTAGTTTTGTTGGGTTATTGGATAATCTAATGGTTTTTGGTTGTTTTTAATGACTGATTTAAGGATATATAATGTATCTTGAATTTCTAATTGGGCAGGCTGTAAATCTTTTTGTGGGATATTTTTGTATAGATTATCAAAATAAGTTTTCCAAATTCCTTGGCTTTGTCGTGCTTACGTAGTTCCACATGTCCCAGAACTGATTTTGGTCAATTGTGTTTTCAATTTCATCAAGTGTCTTACTTGTATAATTCAACATCTTGCGTTTCAGTGTATATTTATACTGTTTCAGAGTTTTAAAGTATTCATAGCGTAGCTCTAGGTTGTTTTGCTGCTTATATATTTTTTGGACATTAGTCTTAGATGTTTTCTCATTGAAAATGTTCTCTCTCGCTCTCTCTCCTCCCCCCACATTCTGGCTTGCTAGCTGGAAGCTCTCTAGGCTGACTTATTAAATCATCCAGTAAAATGCACTCAGTCTGTGAATAAAATACAGCAGTAGGGAATGCAAACACACACACACACACACACACACACACACACACACACACACACACACACACACACACACACACACACACACACACACACACACACACACACACACACACACACACACACACACACAGAAACACTAGATTCTCTTTCTGACTTCTCTTTCTCCCCCTTCCCTTCCGTTTCTATTTCTTTTCCCTCTATAGAGCCTCATCTAATCATCAGTAGCACCTTTCTAATCGGCTGTCTAATCAAATCAAATCAAGCTTTATTTGTCACATGCGCCGAATACAACAAGTGTAGACCTTACCTTGAAATGCTTACTTACCAACAGTGCAGTGCAAGAAAGAGTTAAGAAAATGTTTACCAAATAAACAAAAGTAAAACATAATTTAAAAAATAACAATAAATTAACAATAACGAGGCTATATACAGGAGGTACCGGTACCGAGTCTATGTGTGGGGGTACTGGTTAGTTAAGGTAATTTGTACATGTAGGTAGGGGTAAAGTGACTATGCGTAGATATAAACAGTGAGTAGCAGCAGTGTCAAAGACAAAATGGAGAGGGGGGGGGGGGGTCAATGTAAATAGTCTGGGTGGACATTTGATTAATTGTTCAGCATTCTTATGGCTTGGGAGAAGAAGCTGTTAAAGAGCCTTTTGGTCCTAGACTTGGCACTCCGGTACCGCTTGCCGTGCGATAAAAGAGAGAACAGTTTTTGGGCTGTCCTCTGACACCACCTAGCATATACAGTTGAAGTCGGAAGTTTACATACACCTTACTCAAATACATTTAAACTCAGTGTTTCTCAATTCCTGACATTTAATCCTAGTAAAAATTCCCTGTCTTTGGTCAGTTAGGATCACCACTTTATTGTAAGAATGTGAAATGTCAGAATAATAGTAGAGAGAATGATTTATTTCAGCTTTTATTTCTTTCATCACATTCCCAGTGGGGCAGAAGTTACCCTACACTCAATTAGTATTTGGTACCATTGCCTTTAAATTGTTTAACTTGGGTCAAACGTTTCGGGTAGCCTTCCACAAACTTCCCCAATAAGTTGGGTGAATTTTGGCCCATTCCTCCTGACAGAGCTGGTGTAACTGAGTCAGGTTTGTAGGCCTCCTTGCTCGCACAAGCTTTTTCAGTTTGTCGACAAATGTTCTATGAGATTGAGGTCAGGGCTTTGTGATGGCCACTCCAATACCTTGACTTTGTTGTCCTTAAGCCATTTTGCCACAACTTTGGGAGTATGCTTGGGGTCATTGTCCATTTGGAAGACCCATTTGTGTCCAAGCTTTAACGTCCTGACTGATGTCTTGACATGTTGCTTCAATATATTCACATAATTTTCCTCCCTCATGATGTCATCTATTTTGTGAAGTGCACCAGTCCCTCCTGCAGCAAAGCATCCCCACAACATGATGCTGCCACCACCGTGATTCACGGTTGGGATGGTGTCCTTTCGGCTTACAAGTCTCCCTCTTTTTCCTCCAAACATAACGATGGTCATTATGGCCAAACACTTCTATTTTTGTTTCATCAGACCAGAGGACATTTCTCCAAAAAGTACGATCTTTGTCCCCATGTGCAGTTGCAAACCGTAGTCTGGCTTTTTTATGGCGGTTTTGGAGCAGTGGCTTTATCCTTGCTGAGCGGCCTTTCAGGTTATGTCAAAATAGGACTCATTTGACAGTGGATATATATACTTTTGTACCTGTTTCCTCCAGCATCTTCACAAGGTCCTTTGCTGTTGTTCTGGGATTGATTTGCACTTTTCGCACAAAAGTATATTCCTCTCTAGGAGACAGAACGCGTCTCCTTCCTGAGCAGTACGACGGCAGCCTTGTCCCATGGTGTTTATACTTGTGTACTATTGCTTGTAGAGATGAACGTTGTACCTTCAGGAGTTTGGAAATTGAATCCAAGGATGAACAAGACTTGTGGAGGTCTACAATTTATTTTCGGAGATCTTGGCGGATATCTTTTGATTTTTCCAAGATGTCAAGCAAAGAGGCACTGAGCTTGAGGGTAGGCCTTGAAATACATCCACAGGTACACCTCCAATGAACTCAAATTATGTCAATTAGCCTATCAGAAGCTTCTAAAGCCATGACATAATTTTCTGGAATTTTCCAAGCTGTTTAAAACTATAGTTTGTTAACAAGAAATTTGTAGAGGGGTTGAAAAATACATTTTAATGACTCCAACCTAAGTGTATGTACACTTACGACTTCAACTGAAGGTCCTGGATGGCAGGAAGCTTGGCCCCAGTGATGTACTCGGCCGTACGCACTACTCTCTGTAGGCCTTATGGCCAGGTGCCGAGCAGTTGCCATACCAAGTGGTGATGGAACTGATCAGGATGCTCTTGATGGTGCAGATTTTGAACTTTTTGAGGATCTGGGGACCCATGCCAAATCTTTTCAGTCTCCTGAGGGGGAAAATGTGTGGTCGAGGGCATGACTGTTTTGGTGTGTTTGGACCATGATAGTTTGTTGGTGATGTGGACACCAACGATCTTGAAACTCTCGAGCTGCTCCACTACAGACCCGTTGATGTTAATGGGGGCCTCTTCGGCCCGCCTTTTCCTGTAGTCCACAATCAGCTCCTTTGTCTTGCTCACATTGAGGGAGAAGTTGTTGTCCTGGAACCACACTGCCAGGTCCCTGACCTCCTTCCTATAGGCTGTCTCATCGTTGTCTATGATCAGGCCTACCATTGTTGTGTCATCAGCAAACTTAATGATGGTGTTGGAGTCGTGTTTGGCCACACAGTCGTGGGTGAACAGGGTGTACAGGAGGGGACTAAAAACACACCCCTGAGAGGCCCCAGTGTTGAGGAGCAGCGTGGCAGATGTGTTGTTGCCTACTCTTACCACCCAGGGAAGACGTCAGGACGTCCAGGATCAAGTTGCAGAGGGAGGTGTTAAGTCCCAGGGTCCTTAGCTTAGCGATGAGCTTTGTGGGCAGTATGGTGTTGAACGGTGAGTTGTAGTCAATGAACACTATTCTCACATGGGTGTTCCCTTTTTCCAGGTGGGAAAGGGCAGTGTGGAGTGCGATTGAGATTGCACAGATTGAGTAATCTGTGGATCTGTTGGGGTGGTATGCAAATTGCTTTTGTTCTTGGGTATCTGGAAGGATGCTGTTGATGTGAGCCATGACCAGCCTTTCAAAGCACTTCATGGCTACTGACATGAGTGCTACCGGGCGGTAATCATTTAGGCAGGTTACCATCTCTTCCTTGGGCAGGGACTATGGTGGTCTGCTTGAAACATGCAGTTTTTACAGACTCGGTCAGGGAGAGGTTGAAAATGTCAGTGAAGACACTTGCCAGTAGGTTTGCGCCTGCTTTGAGTACACGTCCTGGTCAGCCATCTGGCCCCGTAGTTTTGTGAATGTTTACCTGTTTAAAGGTCTTGCTCACGTCAGCTACCGAGAGCATTATCACACAATCGTCCGGAGTAGCTTGTGCTCTCATGCATGCTTCAGTGTTGCTTGCCTCGAAGTGAGCATAAAAGGCATTTAGCTCATCTGGTTGGCTTGTGTCACTGGGCAGCTCGCGGCTGGGCTTCCCTTCATAGTCCGTAATAGTTTTCAAGCCCTGTCACATCTGACAAGCTTCAGAGCCGGTGTAGTAGGATAATCCTGTATTGATGTTTGATGGTTCGTCTGAGGGCATAGCGGGATTTCTTATAAGCCTCCGTATTAGTGTACCGCTCCTTGAAAGCGGCAGCTCTAGCCTTTAGCTTGATGCGGATGTTGCCTGTAATTCATGGCTTCTGGTTGGGATATGTACATACGGTCACTGTGGGGACGACGACATTGATGCACTTATTGATGAAGCTGATGACTAAGGTGGTATACTCCTCAATGCTATTAGATGAATCACAGAACATATTCCAGTCTGTGTTAGCAAAACAGTCCTGTAGTGTAGCATCCGTGTCATCTGACCACTTCCGTATTGAGCGAGTCACCGGTGCTTCCTGCTTTAGTTTTTGCTTGTAAGCAGGAATCAGGAGGACAGAATTATGGTCAGATTTGCCAAATGGAGGGTGAGGGAGAACTTTGTATGCGTCTCTGTGTGGAGTAAAGGTGGTCTAGGGTTTTTTCTTGTTGCACATGTAAAATGCTGGTAGAAATGAGGTAAAACTGATTTAAGTTTGCCTGCATTAAAGGCCACTAGGAGCGCCGCTTCTGGATGAGCTCAAAGCTAGGGGGGCAGAAGATGAGCAAGAGAAGAGAGCTCTATCTATACCTCCCTCTTTCTCTTTTCTTTCTCTCGCTCTGTTATGACAGTGTATGAATGATGACAAGCAGCCTGAATATTTAATATCTGCACATTGGTTTTACCTTGGACATAATCTCACGTAAGCCTTGAACCTAAGCTACAGTACAGTACAATTCTACATTCTACTACACAGCTACTAAACAATACTACAGAGGTACTACACAGGTACTACAAAGGTAGTACCCAGTAGTCCTAGACGCCTGCTAGTGCTGCATCACCTACCCAGCTGCAAAGATGAACTCCAACAGCAGGAATTGCAGTAGCAAAACAGCTCGACAAAATTAATCCAGCTTATTCAAGAGACCCAAAACAAAAATGACAATTAAATCGAACAAATATTACGCACATTGAACAAGCTCTTCATACACTCTTCACTCACTCCAACTCAGATCTTGGGGAAAGTAAATCGAAAAATAAAATAGGTCTAGAGTTTTGGGCTAATACTGTAAATAGTAATTGGATGACAGTTTCAGTTCCTTTGCACTCCAGTGAGACTGTAAATTACTGTTGCTGTGGATTGGCTTCATGTACATTCAATCTCTCCTACCAGAAAGAGTGTAATTCCATTTCCTCCTCGTGCTCTCTCTCTCTCCATCTGGAGGGGCAGAGACTGGGAGACACACATACACACTCATGCACGCAAGCACTCACGCACACACCCAAATGCATACGCACATACGAACCACAATCCTCAATGAATACCAAGGGTGGGGCGAACATATTCCTTACTGCTCTGCAGAGGTAAGATGTTGCTACAGTACATAAGAGTTTGAGATGCATATTTCCTGCCAATAAAGCTTTTTGGATATGATGTAAAATCAGAGCGAGATGGTATGTGAGAAGATTAGGCTTCATTCATTTAGGCTTGCTTTTGTGTTGAATATTCCACTGTGTTCTCCCAAGGATAGTCTCTCTCTCACTATCTCCCTCTCTCTCCCAGACGCTATCCTGCCTGTCTCTCTCGCTCGCTAACTCCCCCCTCTCTCGCGCTCACTCTCTCGCTCCCCCACTCTCTCACTCACTCTCGTTCCTCCCTCTCTCATTCTCCCTCTCTCTCGCTCCCCCACTCGTTCCCCCTCTCTCTACCAGACTATTTTCTCTCTCGCTCTCTCTCAGACCCAGCCGTTAGCCCCAGATGGAGTTATAGTTGTCATATTGTCACATTACAGGAGTTCAGATGCTAATGGCTGCACCACTAATGCAGCTGCCGGCAAGGCTGGCCCCGCGCCAATACTACCCACACAGCACAGCACTGTACCCACCGCCCGCCGGGCCAGCCCCATGACAGCTGTGCTCTGCTGATGTACACTGCCAACACCGGGCCAAGGAGCACAGAGGCAGTCCTGGAGAGGAGGGTTGGAGGAATGGGCTCAACAACTAGGGCTAGGAGAGAGGAGGCACAGGTTACAGAGCCAGAGGGCATAGGGGAGACTAGTGTTTCTCCACAACCGGTTTTGTATTTGTATGTATTAAGGATCCCCATTAGCTGAGGCCTAGGCAACAGCTACTCTTCCTGGGGTCCAAACAAGATTAAGGCAATTACAGTCAAATAAAACAGTACAACACACAACACATTATTACACCACTACCTTACCACTACATCTACAATGCAAAATGTATAATAACACAATACAACAATATCACAACATTACAATGTATGTGTGTGTAGAGCGTGTGTGTTAGTGTGTGTGTTAGTGTGTGTGTTAGTGTGTGTGTAGAACGTGTGTGTTAGTGTGTGTGTGTGTTAGTGTGTGTGTAGAGCGTGTGTGTTAGTGATGCACTGGTTGACTCATAACCAGCTATCCCCTCGGTTATATCCACAGAACCCGGTACAGGCGGGTTTAGGGTCATGAAATATTGGGTAGGTGGGCGGGTTGAATAAAGAGAAGACAACGTATAAAAAAGAATCCATAAATGTATCATTCTTGTGCAATTCATATCTATAGGCTATATTGAGGTTTTTCCTTCATTGTTTTTATCTGGCGTTAGTGCGTAAGTCTAAGCTTTAGGGCCAGACTATATACGCTACTACTGTGCTAAGATATCACGGGATCCAGCTGTCTAACATAGGAGGGTTTGGCCACAAGAGATCAACCAGAGATACAAAATATTGTGCAAAATTAAGCCCAGTCCAGTGATAATAGCACAGGTGAATATTTACAAAAATGGCTCGGAATTGATCCAAAAATTATGTTCTGGTTGCCTACTGCAGTCAACAAAAGACAAAAAGTCAAAATAAAGAACAATAGTACGCAGTAGCATCCAAACTGCTACGAAAGGCAAAACGCATAGAGCCTATAACAGGCCAAGAAAACTCATTTAGAGAACTTAGCACCACATGTTATCTTCACAGCAGTCCCCTTGATAATGGTAAAGAACGGCTTATATACCCACAATACCCCAACGCACACCAATTGGAGAGAAACCATACCTATGCGCACTTTAAGCAGACATAGATTGGATAGACCATCGTTATAGACACTAGAAGGAAATCAAATAGACAGACATCACCACAATAAACATAAATCATAATTGCTACAGTTACTGGTTAAGCAATATAATGGATAATTGTCAGGATATATGAATCCCAAACAGGACTAACCAATGCAATGAAAGATTAAATAAAGAGAGGTGTGGCTGTGAGCGCTACAGCAATAATACTGCACGCCCGACACAGACGGAGCTCTCAAAACAACAGGCATTAGAATGAATGACTCAGAAAATAAAGTACATGACAAATGACATAGTCCTTGAGTTTGTATTGCTTCTAATAGCACAAATGAATGGTGCTCTCATAAGTTTAATGCAACGGCATGTAATTACGTTTTAAGAAATGGAAATGTTTGTAGTCTACTTGGTGCGCATGGGGTATGGAGAAAGGTGGTTTGTCATGTTGAGAGAGCAGTAGAGAGCTCGCATCATCACATACAGTGCATTCGGAAAGTATTCAGACCCCTTCACGTTTTCCACATTTTGTTACATTACAGCCGTATTCAAAACTGATTAAATAAAACAAAATCCTCATCAATCTACACACAATACCCCATAATGAGAAAGCAATTTTCTTGGCATATTTAAAAACAGAAACACATTAACTACATAAGTATTCAGATCCTTTGTTATGAGACTCATAATTGAGCTCAGGTGTATCCTGTTTCCATTGATCATGGAGTCCACCTGTGGAAATTCAATTGATTGGACATGATTTGGAATGGCACACACCTGTCTATATAAGCTTCCACATTTGACAGTGCATATCAGAGCAAAAACCAAGCCATGAGGTCGAAGGAAATGTCCATAGAGCTCCGAGACAGGATTGTGTTGAGGCACAGATCTGGGGAAGGGTACCAACAAATTTCTGCAGCATTGAAGGTCCACAAAAACACAGTGGCCTTCATCATTCTTAAATGGAAGAAGTTTGGAACCACCAAGACTTTTCCTAGAGCTGGCCACCAGGCCAAACTGAGCAACGGGGGAGAAGGGCCTTGGTCAGGGAGGTGACCAAGAACCGGATGGTCACTCTGAAATAGCTCCAAAGTTCCTCTGTGGAGATGGGACAACCATCTCTGCAGCACTCCACCAATCAGGCCTGGTAGAGTGGCCAGACGGAAGCCACTCCTCAGTAAAAGGCACATGACAGCCCGCTTGGAGTTTGCCAAAAGGCATCTAAAGGACTCTCAGACCATGAGAAACAAGATTTGCTTGTGTTACTTGATGTGAAATAGAGTTCCGTGCACTCTTAGATAAAAAGGTTCTGGATAGAACCAAAAAAGGTTCTATTGCTTGTTTCATATTTTTTTTACATTTTATTTAACCTTTATTTAACTAGGGAAGTCAGTTAAGAACACATTCTTAATTACAATGACGGCCCACCAAAAGGCAAAAGGCCTCCTGCGGGGACGGTGGCTGGGAGTAAAAATAATATACAAATATTGGTCAAAACACACATCACGACAAGAGAGACACCACACCACTACATAAAGAGAGACCTAAGATGACAACATAGCATGGCAGCAACACATGAAAACACAGCACCTTAGCATCACAACATGACAACAACATGGTAGCAACACAACATGGAAGCAACACAAAACATGGTACACACATTATTGGGAACAAACAACAGCACAAAGGGCAAGAAGGTAGAGACAAATCACACAAAGCAGCCACAACTGTCAGTAAGAGTGTCCATGACTGAGTCTTTGAATGAAGAGACGCAGCTAAAACGGTCCATATGGCACCCCTAAAGTTTGTATATACAATAGAACCATTTTGTAGGGGTCTTTCATCAGAACCCCAGGGGTTCTTGTTTACTGAACCAAAATTGGTTCCATGTAGAACCCTTGGGTTACATATAGGGTTATATATGGAACCAATTTCAGTTCTATATACAGTATAACCTTAAGGGGTGCCATATACAGTGCCTTCAGAAAGTATTCACACCCCTTGACTTTTTCCACATTTTGTTGTGTTACAGCCTGAATTTAAATTAATTTTAGATTACTTTTAGATTTTGTTTTAGTGACTTCACACAATACCCCATAATGTCAAAGTAGAATTATGTTTTTAGAAATGTTTACAAATTCATTAAAGATGAAAAGCTGCCACGACTTCCGCCGAAGTTGGTGCCTCTCCTTGTTCGGGCGGTGCTCGTCGTCACCGGCTTTCTAGCTTCCACCGATCCATGTTTCTGTTTTCCATTTGTTATGTCTTGAGTGTACACACCTGGTTCCCATTACGTTATTATTATTTCCCTATTTACTCTGGTTCCCATGATGTTTTGTGCGTGATTGTTCCTGGTTTGTGTTAGTCTGTTATCCCTGCGTGGATTTATTTTTCCTGATTATTTTCCCGAGTAAAGTTCGTTATTGGACTCAGTTCTGTGTCCTGCGCCTGACTCCGTTCTCACCTCTGCACAACTGACACCTGACAAAAGCTGAGTCAATAAGTATTCAACCCATTTGTTATGGAAAGACTACATCAGTTCAGGAGTAAAAATGTGCTTAACAAGTCACATAATAAGTTACATGGACCATAATAGTGTTGAACATGATTTTTAAATGACTACGCCATCTCCCACACATATAATTATCTGTAAGGTCCCTCAGTCGAGCAGTGAATTTCAAACACAGATTCAACCACAAAGACCAGCGGGGGTTTCCAATGCCTTGGAAAGAAGGGCACCTATTGATAGATGGATACAAAAAAAGCAGACATTGAATATCCTTTTGAGCATTATGAAGCTATTAATTACACTTTGGATGGTGTATCAATACACCCAGTCACTACAAAGATACAGGCGTCCTTCCTAACTCAGTTAACAGAGAGGAAGGAAACTGCCCAAGGATTTCACCATGAGGCTAATGGTGACTTAAAAATGGTTACTGTTTAATAGCCGTGATAAGAGAAAACTAATGATGGATCAACAATATTGTAGTTTCTCTATAATACTAACCTAATTGACGGAGTGAAAAGAAGGAAGCCTGTACAGAATAAACATATTCCAAAACATGCATCCTGTTTGCAATAAGGCACTGAAGTAATACTACAAGAAATGTGGCAAAGAAATGGCAAATCCAAGACAACACATCACTGAGTACCACTCTTCATATTTTCAAGGATGGTGATGGCTGCATCATGTTTGATGAAGCCATCACCATGTCTGTACTACTGTCTGTACTACTCTGTCTGTACTATATCCTCTCTGGTGTCTGTACTATATCCTCTCTGGTGTCTGTACTATATCCTCTCTGGTGTCTACACCAGCCTCCACTTCCTGTTGAATCTGCAGACGTGTTGCTGTGCGTTTTGTTGCTGTGCGTTTTGCTGCCAACTTTACTTTACTTTGCTAGCTGACAACTTTACGTTTTTTGTTGTGTTTTTGTTTTTAATTACCGTTTATATTTTTAGTTTTTCCATCGCAACTTTTTTCCCTCATTCAACTTTTTCACTCCGGACGCTTTATCTGGACATGGTTCGTCAACACCTTCAACAGCCGAAGCTAAGTAGTAACATTAACATGATGTCTTCTAATTGCAGTCGCTGTACTCATAATATACAGGAGAACGATCGCCTTACGGCGAGAATAGCTGTGCTACAAGCCCAGCTTCAGACGCAATCGTTAGGCAAGGATAATTTCAGTGTAGGAAAGGAAGAAACAGCGTCTGTGCCACCAGTAAGTACAGATAGTAACGTTAGTATAAATCCCCCCGCACAGTCCCCGCAGCCGGAAAACTTTCTCATGGCTTCTGGAGGGAAATGCTGTTGGAATGCTCAACCGGTGTCGCTCATTCAGCCGACAGAAACTTTCAACCGGTTTTCCCCATTATGTAGCGAGTCGGAGTCTGAGTCTGAGTCTTCTCTTGTCTCTACTCCTCCCGTTACGGGGTCTGAGACGCCGAAGGCTCCCACCATTAGCTCTGACAAATTGAAAACCCTAGTCATTGGCGACTCCATTACCCGCAGTATTAGACTTAAAACGAATCACCCAGCGATCATACACTGTTTACCAGGGGGCAGGGCTACCGACGTTAAGGCTAATCTAAAGATGGTGCTGGCTAAAGCTAAATCTGGCGAGTGTAGAGAGTATAGAGATATTGTTATCCACGTCGGCACCAACGATGTTAGGATGAAACAGTCAGAGGTCACCAAGTGCAACATAGCTTCAGCGTGTAAATCAGCTAGAAAGATGTGTCGGCATCGAGTAAATGTCTCTGGCCCCCTCCCAGTTAGGGGGAGTGACGAGCTCTACAGCAGAGTCTCAGCACTCAATCGCTGGTTGAAAACTGTTTTCTGCCCCTCCCAAAAGATAGAATTTGTAGATAATTGGCCCTCTTTCTGGGACTCACCCACAAACAGGACCAAGCCTGACCTGCTGAGGAGTGACGGACTCCATCCTAGCTGGAGGGGTGCTCTCATCTTATCTACCAACATAGATAGGGATCTAACTCCTCTAGCCCCACAATGAAATAGGGTGCAGGCCAGGCAGCAGGCTGTTAGCCAACCTGCCAGCTTAGTGGAGTCTGCCAATAGCACAGTCAGTGTAGTCAGCTCAGCCATACCCATTGAGACTGTGTCTGTGCCTCGACCTAGGTTGGGCAAAACTAAACATGGCGGTGTTCGCCTTAGCAATCTTATTAGGATAAAGACCTCCTCCATTCCTGCCATTATTGAAAGAGATCGTGATACCTCACATCTCAAAATAGGGTTACTTAATGTTAGATCCCTCACTTCAAAGGCAGTCATAGTCAATGAACTAATCACTGATCATAATCTTGATGTGATTGGCCTGACTGAAACATGGCTTAAGCCTGATGAATTTACTGTGTTAAATGAGGCCTCACCTCCTGGTTACACTAGTGACCATATCCCCCGTGCATCCCGCAAAGGCGGAGGTGTTGCTAACATTTACGATAGCAAATTTCAATTTACAAAAAAAAAAATGGTGTTTTCGTCTTTTGAGCTTCTAGTCATGAAATCTATGCAGCCTCCTCAATCACTTTTTATAGCTACTGTTTACAGGCCTCCTGGGCCATATACAGCTTTCCTCTCTGAGTTTCCTGAATTCCTATCAGACCTTGTAGTCATAGCAGATCATATTCTAATTTTTGGTGATTTTAATATTCACATGGAGAAGTCCACAGACCCACTCCAAAAGTCTTTCGGAGCCATCATCGACTCAGTGGGTTTTGTCCAACATGTCAACATGTCTGGACCTACTCACTGCCACAGTCATACTCTGGACCTAGTTTTGTCCCATGGAATAAATGTTGTAGATCTTAATGTTTTTCCACATAATCCTGGACTATCGGACCACCATTTTATTACGTTTGCAATCGCAACAAATAATCTGCTCAGACCCCAACCAAGGAGCATCAAAAGTCGTGCTATAAATTCTCAGACAACACAAAAATTCCTTGATGCCCTTCCAGACTCCTTCTGCCTACTCAAGGACGTCAGAGGACAAAAATCAGTTAACCACTTAACTGAGGAACTCAATTTAACCTTGCACAATACCCTAGATGCAGTTGCACCCCTAAAAACGAAAAAAAATTGTCATAAGAAACTAGCTCCCTGGTATACAGAAAATACCCGAGCTTTGAAGCAAGCTTCCAGGAAATTGGAACGGAAATGGCGCCACACCAAACTGGAAGTCTTCCGACTAGCTTGGAAAGACAGTACCGTGCAGTACCGAAGAGCCCTCACTGCTGCTCGATCATCCTACTTTTTCAACTTAATCGAGGAAAATAAGAACAATCCACAATTTCTTTTTGATACTGTTGCAAAGCTAACTAAAAAGCAGCATTCCCCAAGAGAGGATGGCTTTCACTTCAGCAGTAATAAATTCATGAACTTCTTTGAGGAAAAGATCATGATCATTAGAAAGCAAATTACGGACTCCTCTTTGAATCTGCGTATTCCTCCAGGGCTTAGCTGTCCTGGATCTGCACAGCTCTGCGAGGGCCTGGGATCGGGAGAGACACTTAAGTGTTTTAGTACTATATCTCTTGACACAATGATGAAAATAATCATGGCCTCTAAACCTTCAAGCTGCATACTGGATCCTATTCCTACTAAACTGCTGAAGGAACTGCTTCCTGTGCTTGGCCCTCCTATGTTGAACATAATAAACAGCTCTCTATCCACCGGATGTGTACCAAACTCACTAAAAGTGGCAGTGATAAAGCCTCTCTTGAAAAAGCCAAACCTTGACCCGGAAAATATAAAAAACTATCGGCCTATATCGAATCTTCCATTCCTCTCAAAAATTTTAGAAAAAGCTGTTGCGCAGCAACTCACTGCCTTTCTGAAGACAAACAATGTATACGAAATGCTTCAGTCTGGTTTTAGACCCCATCATAGCACTGAGACTGCACTTGTGAAGGTGGTAAATTACCTTTTAATGGCGTCAGACCGAGGCTCTGCATCTGTCCTCGTGCTACTAGACCTTAGTGCTGCCTTTGACACCATCGATCACCACATTCTTTTGGAGAGATTGGAAACCCAAATTGGTCTACACGGACAAGTTCGGGCCTGGTTTAGATCTTACCTGTCGGAAAGATATCAGTTTGTCTCTGTGAATGGTCTGTCCTCTGACAAATCAACTGTACATTTCGGTGTTCCTCAAGGTTCCGTTTTAGGACCACTATTGTTTTCACTATATATTTTACCTCTTGGGGATGTTATTCGAAAACATAATGTTAACTTTCACTGCTATGCGGATGACACACAGCTGTACATTTCAATGAAACATGGTGAAGCCCCAAAATTTCCCTCGCTAGAAGCCTGTGTTTCAGACATAAGGAAGTGGATGGCTGAAAACGTTCTACTTTTAAACTCGGACAAAACAGAGATGCTTGTTCTAGGTCCCAAGAAACAAAGAGATCTTCTGTTAAATCTGACAATTCATCTTGATGGTTGTAAAGTCGTCTCAAATAAAACTGTGAAGGACCTCGGCGTTACTCTTGACCCTGATCTCTCTTTTGACGAACATATCAAGACTGTTTCAAGGACAGCTTTTTTCCATCTACGTAACTTTGCAAAAATCAGAAATTTTCTGTCCAAAAATGATGCAGAAAAATTAATCCATGCATTTGTTACTTCTAGGTTAGACTACTGCAATGCTCTACTTTCCGGCTACCCGGATAAAGCACTAAATAAACTTCAGTTAGTGCTAAATACGGCTGTTAGAATCCTGACTAGAACCAAGAAATTTGATCATATTACTCCAGTGCTAGCTTCCCTACACTGGCTTCCTGTTAAGGCAAGGGCTGATTTCAAGGTTTTACTGTTAACCTATAAAGCGTTACATGGGCTTGCTCCTACCTATCTTTCCGAGTTGGTCCTGCCGTACATACCAATACGTACGCTACGGTCACAAGACGCAGGCCTCCTAATTGTCCCTAGAATTTCTAAGCAAACAGCGGGAGGCAGGGCTTTCTCCTATAGATCTCCATTTTTATGGAACAGTCTGCCTACCCATGTGAGAGACGCAGACTCGGTCTCAACCTTTAAGTCTTTACTGAAGACTTATCTCTTCAGTAGGTCATATGATTGAGTGTAGTCTGGCCCAGGAGTGTGAAGGTGAACGGAAAGGCTCTGGAGCAACGAACCGCCCTTGCTGTCTCTGCCAGGCCGGTTCCCCTCTCTCCACTGGGATTCTCTGCCTCTAACCCTGTTACAGGGGCTGAGTCACTGGCTTGCTGGTGCTCTTTCATGCCGTCCCTAGGAGGGGTGCGTCACTTGAGTGGGTTGAGTTACTGACGTGATCTTCCTGTCTGGGTTGGCGCCCCCCCCTTGGTTTGTGCTGTGGTGGAGACCTTTGTGGGCTATACTCAGCCTTGTCTCAGGATTGTAAGTTGGTGGTTGAGGATATCCCTCTAGTGGTGCGGGGGCTGTGCTTTGGCAAAGTGGGTGGGGTTATATCCTTCCTGTTTGGCCCTGTCCGGTGGTTTCTTCGGATGGGGCCACAGTGTCTCCTGACCGCTCCTGTCTCAGCCTCCAGTATTTATGCTGCAGTAGTTTATGTGTCGGGGGGCTAGGGTCAGTTGGTTATACCTGGAGTACTTCTCCTGTCTTATCCAGTGTCCTGTGTGAATTTAAGTATGCTCTCTCTAATTCTCTCGTTCTCTCTTTCTCTCTGAGAACCTGAGCCCTAGGACCATACGTCAGGACTACCGGGCATGCTGACACCTTGCTGTCTCCAGTCCGCCTGGCCTTGCTGCTATTCCAGTTTCAACTGTTCTGCCTGTGGTTACGAAACCCCTACCTGTCCCAGACCTGCTGTTTTCAACTCTTAATGATCGGCTATGAAAAGCCAACTGAGATTTATTCCTGATTATTATTTGAGCATGCTTGTCATTTATGAACATTTTGAAAATCTTGGCTCTCTCTAATTTTCTCCTTCTCTCTTTCTTTCTCTCGGAGGACCTGAGCCCTAGGACCATACGTAGGGACTACCGGCCGTGGTGACTCCTTGCTGTCCCCAGTCCGCCTGGCCTTGCTGCTATTCCAGTTTCAACTGTTCTGCCTGCGGTTATGGAACCCCTACCTGTCCCAGACCTGCTGTTTTCAACTCTTAATGATCGGCTATGAAAAGCCAACTGAGATTTATTCCTGATTATTATTTGACCATGCTTGTCATTTATGAACATTTTGAAAATCTTGGCTCTCTCTAATTTTCTCCTTCTCTCTTTCTTTCTCTCGGAGGACCTGGGCCCTAGGACCATGCGTCGGGACTGCCGCCCGTGGTGACTCCTTGCTGTCCCCAGTCCGCCTGGCCTTGCTGCTATTCCAGTTTCAGCTGTTCTGCGGTTATGGAACCGCCACCTGTCCCAGACCTGTTGTTTTTCAACTCTTAATGATCAGCTATGAAAAGCCAACTGAAAATTATTCATGATTATTATTTGACCATGCTTGTCACTTATGAACATTTTTGAACATCTTGGCATAGTTCTGTTATAATCTCCACCCGGCACAGCCAGAAGAGGACTGGCCACCCCTCATAGCCTGGTTCCTCTCTAGGTTTCTTCCTAGGTTCTGGCCTTTCTAGGGAGTTTTTCCTAGCCACCGTGCTTCTACACCTGCATTACTAGCTGTTTGGGGTTTTAGGCTGGGTTTCTGTACAGCACTTCGAGATATTAGCTGATGTACGAAGGGCTATATAAAATAAAATTTATAAAATAAAATAAAATTGATTGATGTTTGGGTATGCTTGTCATCAGCAAAGACTAGGGAGTTAAGGAATAAAAAGAAAAAGAATAGAGTTAAGCACAGGCAAAATCCTAAAGGAAAACCTGGTTCAGTCCGCTTTCAACAGACACTGGGAGACAAATTCACCTTTCAGCAAGACAATAACCTAAAACATAAAGCCAAATATACACTGGAGTTGCTTACCAAGACGACATTGTATGTTCCTGAGTGGCAGTTATGACATAAATCGGCTTGAAAATCTATGGCAAGAATTAAAATTGTCTGTCTAGCAATGATCAACAACCAACTTGATAAATATTTTACAATCCAGTTGTGCAAAGCTCTTATAGACTTACCCAGAATAACTCACATTTGTAATTTCTGCCAAATGTGATTTTAACATGTATTGAATCAGGGGGTTGAAAACTTATGTAATCAAGATATAGTGTTTTAATTTTCATTAATCCTTTACAAATGTTTGACATTTTGACATTACAGAGAATTTTGTGTAGATCGTTGACCAAAAATGACAAGTAAATCCATTTTAATCCCACCTAACACAACAAAATATGAACAAAGTCAAGGGGTGTGAATACTTTCCGGAGGCACTGTATGAAGCAAGCATAGAATCTTTTTGGTTCTATCCAGAACCTTTTTTTAATAGTGTGTAGTCATGGCTCTATGTAGTACTGTGAGTTTCCCAGAGTCTGTTCTGGACTTGGGGACTGTGAAGAGACCTGGTGGCTTGTTTTGTGGGATATGCTTGGGTGTCTGAGCTGTGTACTAGTCGTTTGAACAGACATCTCAGTGATTTCAACATGTCAATACCTCTCACAAAGACAAGTAGTGGTGCAGTCACTCTCTCCTCTACTTTGAGCCAGGAGAGATTGACATGCATGTTATTGATGCTAGCTCTCCGTGTACATTTAAGGGCCAGCAGTGCTGCTCTGATCTGTCCCTCTTTGTTGCACTTGACCATATGACTGGTCAGTAGTCCAGGTGCGATAAAACTAGGGCCTGTAAGACGTGTTTTGTTGATAGCAGGGATTTGTCTGTCATTGAAATCCTTGGGCCTAAGCACTTTTTTTCTCCAAACAGTTAAAAAAAAGTACAAAAATAAAAAATTGGGATGGAAAAACACTTTCAAAGTAAACCTAAACGAAAAGATCATGGACCTATATATATTTTGGGGAATCTTTGAGAACTATCAATCGCCAAAATAAAATCTAGACAGTCAGGGAGAATTGAAAATGACCAAAACAATGAATTTAGCAGTATTGATTTGTTATTATATTTATGTAAAATAACACATCATTAGCAAAGAAAGAATACATAGAATTGCTGAAATTAGCTTTAAAACTGCAAAAATTCTTAGCGCCATGGCAAAATATATAGAATTGCAGCAAATTGGCTTTAAAGATCCCGAACAGTGAACATTGTGTTTTACATGAAATGGAATGATATTGGGATGAAACCAGTTCATAGTAGATTGACCCAAGTATGAAAAATGATTGTAGCTGGTACATTGACAAAGTTGATCATAAAGTTACTGCCCCCCCATGTCAAATCCTTGGATTCAGGATGCATGCATTACTTCTGTCTTGATGCGCAATGTCATGTAAATCTGGAAATGTTTTAATACAATGGTAGTGTCCTATAATCTTAACTATTTTAAATACTTAACTCTTTAAAACCGTCATTACATGTTGCGCATCCTATTTGTTTACATTTGGTGTGCCACAGGCAAAAGCCTCTTGCAACGTCTGAGTCAGGGGTTTGTTTAGAGCACTCGACTGTACTTTTGGGTCTCATCCGTAGACTCTCTCCGTACTGTTTCACATGATTCTTGCCTAGGTGGTAAAAGAGGTTAGTGGTGTTTGAGCCTGTTGCCGGGACCGGCCTGCGGCATATTTTGCAGAGGACGGTTTTCTGGTCCGTGTCAGACTTTTCATACCCAAACCACGTCCATGCGACAGAAGTAGCCCCTCTTTTTGGTATGAGCTCCATGTCTCTGTGCTCTGTGTCATGTTCACTCTTCTCCATGTTTGTTTGTGTAGCAAATTTCCTTCCACACGTGCCGTCGTCCAATTGATGAAAAATATTGCCCAGCCTTAGTGTGGACTGTACTATTATACATACTGAATGGACTGGTTACCTTATGCTACACTCCAAAATGTCTATCCATGAGTTTGGGAGAGAACGAATAGCCCAAGCGATGCTGTTGGTTCATTGATTGTGCAGGGCGGCTTACAGTTAGCCTACAATTATAGTGAATTTGTATTTGATCTTGAATAGCCTAGTAATATTATTATATTTTCATAATTAATTGGGTGGCACATTACCTTTCGCTATACACAATATCTCACCACTTCTCTCTCCTGTATTCCTTTCTCGAGTGTGCAGAGGGGCTGTCAACAGTTTAGTGAAATATGTTTTGTTGCAAAAACAGATTTCATGTGGTTTTCCAAATTAAGCACTGCATAGCTACATGAACAGCGTTGGAGAGCCCATGGCATACAGAGTTTGGGCGGAATGTCACCTGTTGTTCCTCAAACAGTGGTTGATACATGGAATTAAATAAGTGTTTGTATATTTGTTTCTCAGTTGCTCATATTAAGCAAAGCTCGGCTATAAAGTAGCTTACCAGACATCATTGAAAAACACACCAGCGGGAAAGCGTGTGGCCTCCATTCACTATTCGTGCCCATTTGATAATGGGCCATTCTAAATCCAAACTAATTTGACATATTAGTAAGGACAAGATTAAATCGAGAATAGTCTGATGGTTGAAAATATGATCACTTTATGAGTGAACAGCTGCGCAGCCTGAGGCAAGGAACAGAGAGCAATAGCAATAGCCTACAGTCAAATCATGCAGCCCATATATGTTTTGATTTCTAAGGTTTGTATAATGAATGCACAACTAAAGTTGATAAAAACTCTAAATCTAGCATATTGTCACGAGTGTCTTCTTTAGAGGACCAAGGCGCAGCATATGCAAAATACATCTCTTTATTTTGTAAGAGAGGGAAAACCACAAAACAAACACTATACACAAACTAAACAAAACAACAGTGAAGCTACAAACGCAAGTGCACACACAAACTACTTACGTTCAACATAGACAATTACCCACAAATGCATGATGCCTATGCCTGCCTTAAATATGGCTCCCAATCAGAGACAAATGAAAGACATCTGTCTCTGATTGAGACCCACTCAGGCAACCATAGACATACCTAGAAACATACACTCCACCATAGACACAGCTAAACTTCTATACTACACATAAACCCAACTACTCTAATAAACCCCCTAAACCTTACAACCACCCTAGACACTACAAAAACCACATACATTCCCCATGTCACACCATGACCAAACTAAAATAATTAAGAAAACAAAGAATACTAAGGCCAGGGCGTGACACATATAGGACCTGATCACTTTTACGCTCAACATAGCCACTTCATATGCGCACTGTCACGTTCCTGACCTATTTCTGTTAGTTTGTTGTATGTGTTAGTTGGTCAGGACGTGAGTTTGGGTGGGCATTCTATGTTTTCTGTTTCTATGTTGGTTTAAGGGTTGCCTGGTATGGCTCTCAATTAGAGGCAGGTGTTTGGCGTTTCCTCTAATTGAGAGTCATATTTAGGTAGGTTGTTTCACAGTGTTCCTTGTGGGTGGTTGTCTCCTGTGTCAGTGTTTGTCGCACCATACGGGACTGTTCGGTTTGTTTGTACATCGGTCTTTTTGTGTAGTCTATTTTCCCTGTTCATGCGTTCTTCGTGTTATATTGTAAGTTCGTATGTTCAGGTTTGTCTACGTTATTTTTGTTAATTATTCAAGTGTTTTCGTTTCGTGTTTTTTCCGTCTTGTTTAATTAAAATATGTAATTTCACAACGCTGCGCCGTGGTTCAATCACTACTCCTCCTCTTCGGTTGAAGAGGAGGAGGAACACCGTTACACGCACTCTCTCCTGAATGGGAAAAATGTCCTTTATATTTTATTAAGCTAAATTGAATTATATTAATGTTACTATAAAATCACGTGATATATACTGAACAGAAATATAAAGGCAACACGTAAAGTGTTGGTCACATATTTCATTAGCTGAAATAAAAGAACCCAGAAATGTTTCATATGCACAAAACTTATTTCTCACACATTTTGTACAGAAATTTGTTTCCATCCCTGTTAGTGAGCATTTCTCCTTTGCCAAGATAATCCATCCATCTGACAGGTGTGGCAAACATCAAAATGCCACAGTTGTCTCAGGTTTTGAGGGAGTGTACAATTGGCATGCTGACTGCAGGAATGTCCAAGCTGCCTACAACATCGTTTTAGAGAATTTGGCAGTAAGGCCAACCAACCTCACAACCGCAGACCATGTGTAACCATGCCAGCCCAGGACCTCCACATCCATCTTCTTCACCTGCAGGAACAGCCACCCAGACAGCTGATGAAACTGAGTATTTCTACCTGCAATGCTCTTTTGTGGGGAAAAACAAATTCTGATTGGCTGGGCCTGGCTCCCAATTGGGTGGGCCTATGCCCTCCTAGGCCCCTGCCCAGTCATATGAAATCCATAGATAGGGACTCATGAATTTATTTCAATTGATGATTTCCTTATAACTGTAACTGAGTAAAATCGTTTAAATTGTTCCATGTTGCGTTTATATTTTTGTTCAGAATAAAATAATGGCACAGGACTTATAAACATATATTGTCTGCTAAATGAACAAGCCTAAAGCCTATGGCATGGAGCATAGCCAGATAACATACAGTAGGCCAACT
This sequence comes from Salvelinus fontinalis, assembly GCF_029448725.1. Lineage (NCBI taxonomy): Eukaryota > Metazoa > Chordata > Actinopteri > Salmoniformes > Salmonidae > Salvelinus > Salvelinus fontinalis. The sequence continues at coordinate 41,261,363 of NC_074683.1, read as the reverse complement.
CATATTCTGTTCTTCGGGAATTAATTATTTTTTTATATCAAAATATTTCTTTACACCTAACTAAAATAAATAATGGATTTATTGTGATGGTGTGTATTAAATGGATTTATTAGACTTTATATATATTTTTAAATTGGTCCAATGGCGAGCATCAGCAGCTTGTATGCATGCAGGCGTTGACTGCCACAGCCCTAGCCATAACACCTATATTCAGCAGCTTGTATGCATGCAGGCGTTGACTGCCACAGCCCTAACCATAACACCTATATTCAGCAGCTTGTATGCATGCAGGCGTTGACTGCCACAGCCCTAGCCATAACACCTATATTCAGCAGCAGACTATGATCGATAATGTAAAAAGCTGCACTGAAGTCTAACAAAACAGCTCCCACAATCTTCTTATTATCCTTTTCCGTTAGCCAATCATCTGGCATTTGTGTATGTGCCGTACATGTTGAGTGCCCTTCCCTATAAGTGTGCTGAAAGTCAGTTGTTAATCTGTTTACTGTGAAATAGCATGGTATCTGGTGAAAAACACATTTTTTCCAAATGTTCAGTAAGGGTTGTCAGCAGGGTGATTGGTCGGCTGTTTCAACCAGTAAAGGGTGCTTTGCTATTCTTGGGTAGCGGAATGACTTTTGCCTCCCTCCAGGCCAGAGGGCAGGCACTCTCATGTAGGCTTAGATTGAATAGATGGCAAATAGGAGTGGCAATATCGTCCTCTATCATCCTCAGTAATTTTCCATCCAAGATGTCAGTCCCAGGTGGTTGTCATTGTTGACAGAAAACATTATTTTTTATCCTCTTCCACACTCACTTTATGGAATAAAAAATGACAATGCTTGTCTTTCCTAATCTGGTCAGTTATGCATGGATGTGTAGGTTCAGAGTTTGTTGTTGGCATGTCATGACAATGAACAAATCATTAAGGTAGTTGGCAATATCAGTGAGTTTTATGATTAATGAGCCATCTGACTCAAAGAAGGATGGGGCCGAGTTCCCCATTTTTCTCAAAATTGTATTGAAGGTGCTCCAAAGCTTTTGTACGATCATCCTTTATATCAATTATCTTTGTTTCATAGTACGGCTTCTTCTTTTTCTTTAGTTTAGTCACATGATTTCTCAATTTGCAGTACGTTTGCCAATCGGCTGTGCAGCCAGACTTATTTGCCATTCCTTTTGCCACATCCCTCTCAACCATATGCTTTTTCAATTCCTCATCAATCCACAGGGATTTAACAGTTTTAACAGTCATTGTCTTAATGGGTGCTGCTTATTAGTAACTGGAATAAGCAATTTCATAAATGTGCCAAGTGCAGCGTCTGGTTTTTCCACATTACACACATAGGAATCACTACAAAACCTATTGCATGATCTCTTACACACTATACTAGGCCCAGCCTTTGGAACTTTGGTTTTCCTACATATGGCTAGTATATTATGATCACTACATGTGATGGATGTGGATACTGCTTTAGAGCACATTTCTGCATCATTAGTAAACATGTGATCAATACATGTGGATGATTTATTTATCGTGCTGTTTGCAAACACCCTGGTAGGTTGACGTGTAGGGATGCTGCTGACCAGTCTATAAGTTCTGAAGGTTCTGAAATGGAAGCAGTCCAAGGATGAAGGACCCTAACTTTGGGTTGGTCAACTCTACAGTGAACCAGAGAGGAGATGAGAGATTTAAACTGAGAAAGGAGCACTAGAGACAGGGTTCAGAGCTATTGGAGCAGAGTACAGTGCTGTGGATGGGGATGGGTCTTGGCAGGCAATTTACAGCCATTACTGTCGCTTACAGTCTGTGGGATTGTGATAGAACTCTTTTATTCTATGTGAAGGAGGCAATGTGCTGAAACTTCAGAACATTTTGTGTGTGTGTGTCTGTTAGTGAAAGTGCTTTCTACAGTAGATCTCTGAACCCATTAAGAGAAGGGAAATCGGTTTTCCCATAATCTAAGTATAACACCACTAATCATTTTTTTTAAACTGAATTAAAACCTTCTCATTTCAATAAAACATCTGGCCAGGAGTGTGGTTAAAAAAAACACACATTCAGCTAACTTAAAAATAATTACGCTAATTTGATTGAAATATGAGCTCTCAATTATTGATATAAACCAATCCTGGTACAAACGAGGGATGGAGAGAGAAGGATGGAGAGTGGGATGGGCAGAGGGATGGAGAAAGGTGGAGCGAGGGATGGAGAGAGGGGTGGAGAAAGGGATAGAGAGAGGGCTGGCGATAAGGATTGAGAGCGGGATAGAGAGGGGTGGAGAGCAGTATGGTGATAGGGATGGCGATAGGGTTGGAGTGTGGGATGGGGAGAGCTGGACAGAGGGATGAGAGAGAGATGGAGAGACGGATGGAGAGAGATGGAGAGACGGATGGAGAGAGATGGAGAGAGGGATGAGAGAGAGATGGAGAGAGGAGTGGAGAGACGATGGAGAGAGATGGAGAGACGGATGGAGAGAGATGGAGAGAGGGATGAGAGATAGATGGAGAGAGGGATGAGAGATAGATGGAGAGAGGGATGAGAGATAGATGGAGTGAGGGATTAGCTGGAGAGGGGGATGAGAGAGAGGGATGGGAGAGGGGTGTAGAGAAAGGGACAGACAGAGGGCTGGCGATAGGGATGGAGAGCGGGATGGAGAGAGGGGTGGAGAGCGGTATGGTGATAGGGTTGGAGTGCGGGATTGAGAGGGGGATGGAGAGAGCTGGACAGACGGATGAGAGAGAGATTTGGAGAGGAGTGGAGAGAGGGATGGAGAGAGATGGAGAGAGGGATGAGAAATAGATGGAGAGAGGGCTGAGAGAGAGATCGATAGAGGGCTGAGTGAGAGGAATGGAGAGAGCGATGGATAGAGGGGTGGAGAGAGGGATGAGAGAGATGGAGAATGGGATGGAGAGAGGGATGGAGAGTGGGATGAGAGAGACGGAGAACGGGATGGAGAGATGGATTTGAGAGAGATGGAGAGAGGGATGAGAGAGGGATAGAGAGAGGGATGGAGAGATTGGAGAGAGGGATGGAGAAAGAGATGAGAGAGGGATAGAGAGAGGGATGAGAGAGAGATGAGAGGGATGGAGAGAGGGATGTGAGAGAGAGATGAGAGAGGGATGGAGAGAGGATTGGAGAGAAAGATTGAGAGAGAAATGGAGAGAGGGATGAGAGAGATATGTAGAGAGGGGTGGAGAGAATGATGGAGAGAGAGATACACAGAGGGATTGAGAGAAGGATAGAGAGATGGCAAGAGGGATGGATAGGGATTTGAGAGAGAGGGAGAGAGGGATGAGAGAGAGGGATGAGAATGGAGAGAAGGATGGAGAGCGGGATGAGAGAGAGATGAGAGGAGTGGAGAGAAAGATGGAGATGGAGAGAGGGATGAGAGAGAGATGAAGAGAGGGAGATGGAGAGAGGGATGGAGAGAGATGGAGAGAGGGATGAGAGAGATCTAGAGTGGGATGAGAGAGGGGAAAGAGGGATGGAGAGAGATGGAGAGAGGGGTGAGAGAGACGAAGAGAGGGGTGGAGAGAAAGATGGAGAGAGGGATAGACAGAGGGATGGAGAGAAAAATGGAGAGATGGAGAGAAGGGTGGAGAGAGATTGACAGAAGGGTGGAGAGAGAGATTGAGAGAAGGGTGGACAGAGGGATAGAGAGAGGGATAGAGTTGGAGAGAGATGGAGAGAGAGATGGAGATAGGGATGAACTGAATGTATAATGAGGGAAGATAAGAGTACTTTCAGGAGAGGTTCACCCCTTTGCAAAGGGACTGTCATTCACCCCTGAGTTTCCACCCTACCATCACTGTAACAGCTAGGTAATTAGCTTTAAATAGGAGATAACAGACAGCCAGAGTTGGAGAGAGGCACTCTACTTGGTGGTAGTTAGAGAGTGTGTTGGGATGTGTGTGTTATTGAGAGATGAGTGCAGAGGGCAGCTTCAATAGCATGGTTAGGAAAGAGAATTGTACACATTGTTGTTTGCTGCTACGATTGGTCAGAAATGTTTATTTTATTTTATTTTTATTTAACTAGGCAAAACACACATCACGACAATAGCAAACTGTTGCTATTTAAAAAAAGAGACTCCCTCCACCTACCCAAGGATGTCAGAGTACAAAAAGGATCAAAAGTTAACCTTGCATAATACCCTAGATGAGGTCACACCGCAAAAACAGTCATACAAAAATTGTCACAACTATCTCCCTGGTATTCACAAAATACCCGAGCCCTGAAGCAAGCTTCCAGAAAACTGGAAAGGAAAAGTCTTCTAACTAGCTTGAAAAGTCCGTGCAATATCGAAAAGCCCTCACTACAATTCCAACCTGATCGAGGAGAATAAAAACAATCCAACATTTATTTTTGATACTGTAGCAAAGGCAATTAAAACCCAGCATTACACAAGTGAGGATGGCATTCACTTCAGCGGTGATGAATTAATGAACTTCTTTGATGAAAAGATCACGATCATTAGAAAACAAATTACGAACTCCTCTTTGAATATGTGAACTTCTCCAAAACTCAGTTGTCCTGAGTCTGCACAGCACTGGCAGGACCTCAGATCAATGGAGACACTACATTTTTTTAAATCCTGTATCTCTCGACACATTCACAAAAATAGTCATGGCCTCTAAACTTTCCAGCTGTGCACTGGACCTGTGCATTGGACTATTCCTACTAAACTACTGAAACAGCCACTTCCTGTGCTTGGCCCTCCTATGTTGAACATAATAAATGTCTCCCTATCCTGTGGATGTGTGACAAACTCACCAAAAGGGGCATTAATAAAGCCTCTCATGAAAAAGCCAAACCTATACCCCCCCCCCCCCCCCCCCCCCAAAAACAACTATTGGCTTATACTGACTCCCCCTTTCCTCGCAATATTTTTTGATTGGCCTGACTGAATCATGGCTTAAGCCTGATGAATTTACTGTGTTAAATGTGGCCTCACCTCCTGGTTACACTAGTGACCATATCCCCCGTGCATCCCGCAAAGGCGGAGGTGTTGCTAACATTTACGATAGCAAATTTCAATTTACAAATCCCCCCCCCCCTATAGCTACTGTTTACAGGCCTCCAGGGCCATATACAGCGTTCCTCACTGAGTTTCCTGAATTCCTATTGGATCTAGTTATAGCAGAAAATATTCACATTTTTGGTTTAAATAAGAACAATCAGAAATTAATTTTTGATACTGTCGCAAAGCTAACTAAAAAGCAGCATTCCCCAAGAGAGGATGGCTTTCACTTCAGCAGTGATAAATTCATGAACTTCTTTGAGGAAAAGATCATGATCATTAGAAAGCAAATTACGGACTCCTCTTTAAATCTGCGTATTCCTCCAAAGCTCAGTTGTCCTGAGTCTGCACAACTCTGCCAGGACCTAGGATCAAAGGAGACACTTAAGTGTTTTAGTACTATATCTCTTGACACAATGATGAAAATAATCATGGCCTCTAAACCTTCAAGCTGCATACTGGACCCTATTCCAACTAAACTACTGAAAGAGCTGCTTCCTGTGCTTGGTCCTCCTATGTTGAACATAATAAACGTCTCTCTATCCACCGGATGTGTACCAAACTCACTAAAAGTGGCAGTAATAAAGCATCTCTTGAAAAAGCCAAACCTTGACCCAGAAAATATAAAAAACTATCGGCCTATATCGAATCTTCCATTCCTCTCAATTTTTTTTGAAAAAGCTGTTGAGCAGCAACTCACTGCCGCCCTGAAGACAAACAATGTATACGAAATGCTTCAGTCTGGTTTTAGACCCCATCATAGCACTGAGACTGCACTTGTGAAGGTGGTAAATTACCTTTTAATGGCGTCAGACCGAGGCTCTGCATCTGTCCTCGTGCTCCTAGACCTTAGTGCTGCTTTTGATACCATCGATCACCACATTCTTTTGGAGAGATTGGAAACCCAAATTGGTCTACACGGACAAGTTCTGGCCTGGTTTAGATCTTATCTGTCGGAAAAATATCAATTTGTCTCTGAATGGTTTGTCCTCTGACAAATCAACTGTACATTTCGGTGTTCCTCAAGGTTCCGCTTTAGGACCACTATTGTTATATTATATATTATATAACTATATATTTTACCTCTTGGGGATGTCATTCGAAAACATAATGTTAACTTTCACTACTATGCGGATGACACACAGCTGTACATTTCAATAAAACATGGTGAAGCCCCAAAATTGCCCTCGCTAGAAACCTGTGTTTCAGACCTAAGGAAGTGGACTTGGCTGCAAACTTTCTACTTTTAAACTCGGACAAAACAGAGATGCTTGTTCTAGGTCCCAAGAAACAAAGAGATCTTCTGTTGAATTTGACAATTAATCTTGATGGTTGTACAGTCGTCTGAAATAAAACTGTGAAGGACAACGCGTTACTCTGGACCCTGATCTCTCTTTTGACGAATATATCAAGACAGTTTCAAGGACAGCTTTTTTCCATCTACGTAACATTGCAAAAATCTGAAACTTTCTGTCCAAAAATGATGCAGTAAAATTAATCCATGCTTTTGTTACTTCTAGGTTAGACTACTGCAATGCTTTACTTTCTGGCTACCCGGATAAAGCACTAAATAAACTTCAGTTAGTGCTAAATACGGCTGCTAGAATCCTGACTAGAACCCCCAAAAATTGATCATATTACTCCAGTGCTAGCCTCTCTACACTGGCTTCCTGTTAAGGCAAGGGCTGATTTCAAGGTTTTACTGCTAACCTACAAAGCATTACATGGGCTTGCACCTACCTATCTTTCCGATTTGGTCCTGCCGTACATACCTACACGTACTCTATGGTCACAAGACGCAGGCCTACTAATTGTCCCTAGAATCTCTAAGCAAACATCTGGAGGCAGGGCTTTCTCCTATAGAGCTCCATTTTTATGGAACGGTCTGCCTACCCATGTGAGAGATGCAGACTCTGTCTCAACCTTTAAGTCTTTATTGAAGACTCATCTCTTCAGTAGGTCATATGATTGAGTGTAGTCTGGCCCAGGAGTGTGAAGGTGAACGGAAAGGCTCTGGAGCAACGAACCGCCCTTGCTGTCTCTGCCTGTCCGGTTCCCCTCTCTCCACTGGGATTCTCTGCCTCTAACCCTATTACAAAGGCTGAGTCACTGGCTTACTGGTGCTCTTCCATGCCGTCCCTAGGAGGTGTGCGTCACTTGAGTGGGTTGAGTCGCTGACGTGGTCTTCCTGTCTGGGTTGGCGCCCCCCCTTGGGCTGTGCCGTGGCGGAGATCTTTGTGGGCTATACTTGGCCTTGTCTCAGGATGGTAAGTTGAAGATATCCCTCTAGTGGTGTGGGGGCTGGGGTGGGGTTATATACTGCCTGGTTGGCCCGGTCTAGGGCTAACTTTGGATGGGGCCACAGTGTCCCCTGACACCCGACCTGTCTCAGTCTCAAGTATCTGTGCTGCAATAGTCTATGTGCCGGGGGCTAGGATCCGTCTGTCCTATCTGGCATAATACGCCTGTTTTATCTGATGTCCTGTGTGATATTAGGTATGCTACCTCTAATTCTCCCATCCCTCTCTCTTCCCTCCTGGAGGACCTGAGCCGTAGGACTACAGTGGTTCCTCCTTTAAAAGTTGCGCCATACTACGGCACACCTTGCGTGCTGCTGCAGCATTCTGTGGCAAGTCATTTCATTCTCTGGCATTTGTTCTGTCACTGCAATTTATTGCTAGTTTGACCACCAGAGGGCATCTTTGAGAAGCATTTGATAGAATATTGGCATTACCAGAGAATTTAAAACCTTTTTTGTAATAACATAGTATATGGGATTGATTTTAAGAAATTTGGCTTAATTAATTAGATTAATATTATGGTGTTTCTATTCAGAGAAAAACGAAAATCGAAACCCTCAGGGTTTCTATGGCACTGTACAACGTGAACGTCAGGTGTAGGCTACAGCAAGAGGATCGGAGGATTCTAAATTGTTTGCCTTCATCAGACAACTTTGTTCCGATATTTCTGTAAATCAGGCCATGTCTGTACTACAGAATGCGGGGCAAGTGGGAGACCGGGGTTTAAATCCCCATTGGGGAGGAAGGAGTAGGCTGTCCGTGTCAATAAGAATTTGTTCTTAATGGATTCCATATGTGTTATTTCATAGTTGTGATGTTTTTGAGTGGCTCTAGCCACTTTAATAATGAAAAAAATGCATGGAAAAAATGTATCACTAGCCACTTTAACCAATGCTTCTTTATATAATGTTTACATACCCTACATTACTCATCTCATATGTATATACTGTACTCTATACCATCTACTGCATCTTGCCTATGCCGTTCGGCCATCACTCATTCATATATTTGTATGTACATATTCTTATTCATTCCTTTACACTTGTGTGTATAAGATAGTTGATGTGAAATTGTTAGGTTAGATTACTTGTTAGATATTACTGCATGGTCGGAACTAGAAGCACAAGCATTTCGCTACACTCGCATTAACGTCTGCTAACCATGTGTATGTGACAAATAAAATTTGATTTGAAATTTGATTTGATTCACTATTATTCTACAATGTAGAAAATAGTAAAACATTTAGAAAAATCCTGGAACGAGTAGGTGTGTCCAAACTTCCGATTGATACTTGCTTCATTAATTGGAGGATTCTAAATTGTTTGCCTTCATTAGACATTACTCAACACTAGTGAGACTCATTTTGCCTATCATTTTGCCTATCACGTCATTTTTTCAATGACGTGACTCTCCGTCAATAATTACATTTAGAGGATTGGAGGACTCTAAATTAATATCGAAGGGGCATTTTCAGTTAGATATTCTCACAGATCGCAAGGAGCTTTTATATAATTCTAAATTAATTAATAATAATAATCACTTTGTTTAAAAAGTAACAATATTTTGGAGATTTCATTTTCAATTAACCTGTTGGGGATGGGGGCGCTGTTTAGACTATTTATGCTAATTTGGCTAATTTTTTAAACGGCTTCCCACAAAATCCTTGATCGTACAATATGCATATTATTATTATTATTGGATAGAAAACAGTCTATAGTTTCTATAGGAGTTGAAATTTTGTCTCTAAGTGGAACAGAGCCCATTCTACAGCAATTTCCCTGACATGGAGTCAGATTTGAGAAATGTTGGCCACTCTTCTGAAGTCAGTTAAAAGGGCACTGTCGTTGCTATGACTATACGGACACTTCTTACGTCTTCCCCTGGATGCCTTTACGTGATGACGATTCCAACGGGGTCGATTGCGCGTTCACAGGCCCTACAAATGAAAAAACCCTGAAGCTAGTCATTCTTTGGGAGCTGCGTCATGAGCCTAGAGGACACCGGCGCGCACCTGTTCCAAGCGTTAGTTTAGCCTGTTATATTTCTCCGGTCATCTTTTCACTCGTTATAGGAGTTAAAAACATCATAAGGTAGTTAATTTAAAGCGTTTTATAGCAATTTATATCCGTTTAGTGCGATTTTGGGACATTTATTTTTGCAACGATGTGAAAAGTTGGGCACGCTTTTCAGTTCATCCCGAACGCAGTTGACATTTCCACATGGCAAGAGGACAGCTTTCCACCAAAAGACGATTTCTCCCAAGAAAGGATCCTTTGCCCAAGATACTGATGGAAGAACAGCTCAAGGTAGGACATTTTTATTATGATAAATCGTGTTTCTGTCGAAACATTTTAGTGGCTTAGGACGCCATGTTTTTTGACGTAGCTTCGCTTGGCGCAAACTGTATTGAAAAGTAAGGATAAATAAAAAAATGTAATAACGCAATTGTATTAAGAATTAAATTGTCTATCAATCCCTGTCCACCCTATATTTTTTAGTCACGTTTATGAGTATTTATGTATAAGAGTAGATCACTGTCTAAGTGGCGCAAGGACTTTTCTTTACCAGCTTGTCTACATTTCACATTGTCTAACCATGATTTTGGTGGCTAAATATAAACATTTTCGATCAAACTGTATATGCATGTTGTAATGTGATGTTACAGGAGTGTCATCGGAAGAATTCTGAGAAGGTTAGTGAAAAAATTAATATCTTTTGGCGATGTTGACTTTTATCGCTCACTTTGGCTAGAATCAATGCTGGGCTGCTAATTGCTATGTGCTAAGCTAATATAACGATTTATTGTGTTTTCGCTGTAAGACACTTAGAAAATCTGAAATATTGTCTGTATTCACAGGATCTGTGTCTTTCGATTCGTGTATGCTGTGTATTTTTACGAAATGTTTGATGATTAGTAGTTAGGTAAACACGTTGCTCATTGTAATTATTCTAGTCCATTTGTGATGGTGGGTGCAATTGTAAACTATGCCATCTACCTGAAATATGCACTTTTTTCTAACAAAACCTATCCCATACCATAAATATGTTATCAGACTGTCATCTAATGAGTTTTTTTGTTGGTTAGGGGCTATAAATATCTTAGTTTAGCCGAATTGGTGATGGCTACTGGTGTTGGTGGACAAATAAAAGATGGTGGATTATGCTAATGTGTTTTTAGGTAATAGATGTACATCTTTACATATTGTGTCTTCCCTGTAAAACATTTTAAAAATCGGAAATGTTGACTGGATTCACAAGATCTGTGTCTTTCATTAGCTGTATTGGACTTTAATGTGTGAAAGTTAAATATTTTAAAAAAATATTTTTTTTGAATTTCGCGGCACTGGTTTTTCAGTGGGGGGGGGGGGGGTGTGCCGCTAGCGCCACGCTGATCCTAGACAGGTTAACCTAGAGTGAATGAGAAAAAGGCAAAAAGCAGACATCACTTGCTTATATTCAGTCAACACATATCTCAAGAATATCATTGTATATTTGAACAAGTAATTCGTTATGGATCCATAACTAAATAAATATCATAATTTTGAAATAGTATTTTTATCATTATTTTATTAACGAAACATAGCATACAGTACATTCTGTAGTAATGGGAAAGTGCCTAATTCCTTACATAAGGGAGTGTAGGTCATGTCCAGACTTTCTCGGTGACCTCAAGTACTCATTAACTCTGTCTTTAATGCTTTTTCAGGTTGCATCAGTCATGGACGGAAACTTCTGAGACACACTATTAATGATGAACACCCGGAGGTTCACTGGTAAGCTACATTTACCTCGGGATCCATCCCAGTTTGTATTCTGTGCCCACTCGTGGTATCTCTCTTCGGTTACACATCTCCACCTGACTCTCCGCCAATGCCGCCTGACTCTCCGCTAATGAGGAGTGACTCTCCGACAATACTACCTGGCTCTGGACCAATGTATCAGCTGTCGCCCATCTCTCTGCCCTCAGATCATGTTTCTCTTTCTGATGGTCTGCCTTCAATGACTCGATCTCGGTCTTCAAAGTTTGAATCTCACCCATGAGCACCTTCATCAGATGAGCAGAATGGTACCACCCTGAGCCCCCATCAATTACAGTGGCCTATGATAGAAACGGTAGATCAATTAAGAATTAAAAGTGACTCCAACACACAAATGCTGTGTACACATTTTAAGAATCTAGCTTAACTAACCGCTTTCTTGGCAACCATGCGTTATTTCGGTGCGGCCCGTTGTCCAGCCCTTTATCCACTGATCTCCACGGATGGTTGTTGGCATGGTTGTAAGCTCTGCAAAAACACATTCACGTTTTTAGTACGCAATTATCGATTGTATTATACAGTATGCCTACACATTGATAGGCTATATACCTTCTCTTTTTTATATATAAAATGCTCTGAAACCAAAATACCTTTAGTTTTTGTGATCCTCTCAGCTCCGGCTCTTTTTTCAAGTCCTCTGGTAGTTACAGTCCTAACCCTGGAACGGGTAGCACCATAGAAAGAAGCTGGCTTGATGAAAACAATGCCGATTTTGTATTTTCTCTTTGGTCGCAATTAGATTTGTTTTGTTAACATCTCGTTTTTGAAAGGTAACTGTGTTAAGGGTGGAGTTTTGGGCGGGGTGAGGAGAGGCGTGACTTTCAGGTTACAATAGGCTATAAGTAAACAGAAGATTTCCGATTGTCCTCACTTCGATTATACTGTAGCACCATGACCAGGATCTCTATTCGTTTAAGTGAGCAGATTAGGGCTTTCAGGAGGAATTTGAAAATTTACTGAAAACATTATGAAAATACTGGTAGACTTGGGGATTTTGGTCACGGACAGTGCTATTCGCAAACACTCATCAGATGCCTGTTTTATGCCAAAAGCCCAGGAAAATGAACAGGTACAGTAGGCTGCGATACTTTAACGTAGGCCTAATAATGCTATAAATAATGCTTAAATAAATCAACGGCTGGTCTTTACCGAATGCTGCACATTTTCACATAAAAAAAATGATCAGAACATTAACCGTGTGTGTTCGCTTGTTTTGTACTGTTCTGTAGTTTCGACCCAATGATTCATCTGACAAACAAAGAACTTTGCGTCCTGCAGGCCCAGGCTTGGATCAAAGCTGACAATTCAATAATGTCATCTTCACAGACGAATCAACCGTGGGCCTTGAGCAATTTGCTCAAAGATAAGCTGGTCAAGGCCATCAAGATGTTTTAGCTATAGAAGTTGACAATACAACAATGCAACACATACATTGATCATCTCAGCAAGGTTTTACCTGTGGTAAAAAGATGTTGATGAATAAATACTGTACTGCCGTTTTGAGTTAGAAATGGAACACTTTAGAGTACTTAAGCAGTGAATACATTGCAAGTTGAGAGATTTTCACAACAGTAGCCGGTTATAAAAAGTCTATTGTCCTGCTAATAGGAAACATTTGCATGATGGGTGACACCTGCTACAGTTGTGAAAAACAAGTGTTTGAAAACCTGTTTTCAAAATGCCTCCAGTTGTCCATCACTACTGTAAATAAAAACAACATCTTGTTATAATCTTGCTTACATTCTTTATTGTGTCACACTTAATTTGTATCTACCTTTCCAATTAATTTTAGAGTTTGGGATTTACAAATGTGCACTTTTAATTATTAGTTACATTGTTAAGATCGAACGTGCAGACTTTTTTTCTTTAAATTATTGTTTTCTGTGCTACATTTTTGACCAGTTGCAATTGTAAGTAGGTCTAATAAAGCCTCATAGCCTACCTAAGTCAGTTAAGTTATTTTATATAGGTCTAAGCTCCGAAGAAATAGACTCCAATTAAGCCCTCTTGTTTGTAAAGTCAAATTAAAATGAAGATTATTGTTGAAATGAATTGCTCGACTGGTGTAGGTTTTCTCCATCTGTTGCTGTGCAACACTTGCATAACAAGGTAGCTATATTTTCATCACCAGCCTACCCTGGCCAATGAAGGCCTACCCTGGCCAAACCCACTGGGCCAATTGTGCGCCGCCCTATGGCACTCCCAATCATGGTTGTATGTTATACAGCCTGAATTCGAACCATAGATACAGTCGTATGAACAAGTTTGGGCACCCCTCTGAGGCTGCATAATCATTTACTCTGTTGTCACAGAAAATGATCACAGTGGCATGCCATTCATTTTCTAATAAAAGCTGAGTACTGGGGTATTGTCCAGACAAAGATTTTTAGTGTAGCAATAATAAGTTGTATGAAATTAAATCAGATGTGAAAAATAGGCTATGCAAAAATGTGGGCACCCTTGTCATTCTGTTGATTTGAAAACCTGTAACTACTTAGCACTGAATAATTGGAACACACAATTGGTTTGGTGAGCCCATTAAGCCTTGAACTTCATAGACAAGTGCATCCAATCACGAGAAAGGGTATTTAAGGTGGCCAGTTGCAAGTTGTTGTTCTCTTTGACTCTCCTCTGAAGAGTGGCAACATGGGGGCCTCAAAACAACTCTCAAATGACCTGAAAACAAAGATTGTTCAACATTATGGTTTAGAGGAAGGCTACAAGAAGCTATCGCATAGATTTAAGCTGTCAGTGTCCACTGTGAGGAACATAGTGAGGAAATGGAAGACCACAGGCACAGTTCTTGTTAAGGCCAGAAGTGGCAGGCCAAGTAAAATATCGGAGAGGCAAAGGCGAAGGATGGTGAGAACGGTCACAAACAGCCCACAGACCACCTCCAAAGACCTACAACATCATCTTGCTGCAGATGGTGTCACTGTGCATCGTTCAACAATTCAGCGCACTTTGCACAAGGAGAAGCTGTATGGGAGAGTGATGCGGAAGAAGCCTTTTCTGCACACACGCCACAAACAGAGTCACTTGAGGTATGCAAACGCACATTTGGACAAGCCAGCTTCATTTTGGAATAAGGTGCTGTGGACTGATGAAACAAAGACTGAGTTATTTGGTCATAACAAGGGACGTTATGCATGGCGGCAAAAGAACACAGCGTTCCAAGAAAAACACTTGCTACCCACAGTAAAATTTGATGTGGGTTCCATCATGCTGTGGGGCTGTGTGGCCAGTGCCGGTACTGGGAATCTTGTTAAAGTTGAGGGTCGCATGGATTCCACTCAATATCAGCAGATTCTTGGGAATAATGTTGAAGAATCAGTCACAAAGTTGAAGTTACGCCGGCGCTGGATATTTCAACAAGACAACGACCTAAAACACTGCTCAAAATCTACCCGGGCATTTATGCAGAGGAACACGTACAATGTTCTGGAATGGCCATCCCAGTCCCCAGACCTGAATATCATTGAGAATCTGTGGGTTGATCTGAAGCGGGCTGTCCATGCTCGGCAACCATCAAACCTAACTGAACTGGAGATGTTTTGTAAGGAGGAATGGTCCAAAATACCTTCATCCAGAATCCAGACACTCATTAGAGGCTATGGGAAGCGTCTAGAGGCTGTTATTTTAGCAAAAGGAGGCTCTACTAAATATTGATGTGATTTTTCTATTGGGGTGCCCAAATGTATGCACCTGACTAATTTTGTTTTGATGCATATTGCACATTTTCTGTTAATCCAATAAACCTAATTTCACTACTGAAATATTACTTTGTCCATCAGTTATTTGATAGATCAAAATGAAATTGCTGATCCAAACACCTAATTATTTATAAATGGAAATCATGGAAATTGTCAGGGGTGCCCAAACTTTTTCATACGACTGTATGTATATATATTTAAAAAAAATCAGAACATTAACCGTGTGTAGATATGTTTGTAGGTAGATGTGGAAAGATAGATACAAATGATTTGTTGCAAGTTGGGGGGGGGGGGGGGGGGGGGTTCGGCTATTAGACAATTCTTTAGTAAAGGTTGAATAGTCTATTGTTCAGCTAATAGACCATCCTGCTTGTGAAAAACGAATAATAATACTTTTTCCCCTTTCCACACGTTAAAGGTTCCAATTGATAAAGTGTTTTTGCCACAATCGGCCCCAACCCCAATTAATGCATTTGGGCGCAGTCGATAGCGTGCTGGACTTCGGGCTAGAATGTCGAGGGTTTGAAACCTGCTCCATGCTTGTTTCATTACATTATTATTCAGGTCTCAGAGCAAATAGCCTGGATTGTTACTCCCATCTCGTTCCTCGCTCTCTTTCACGCGTCATTCAGCACGCTTGTGGGCATGCTGGCAGGATGTACTGTTTTTTATTCTGTAGATATGAATTACAAAATCATGTTTCTACTCTATTGCATAGTTACAATGTGTAATCATTGATGTCCCAGGAGCAGGAGTGGTAAACACTGTTGAAGCGTATAATTGTAATACATACATGCAGACACAGCATCATTCACAGAATGGAGTTTGATACACCAGGTATTGTAAATGACAGAAAAAAACTAGCAAAATAGCGATTTTCGTGAATTAACTTTATGACAAAAAATATGCACAATCGTTTGTCTCTACATTAACTAACATATTCCTCTCATTTTTTTTTTTGCTTGACTCGTTATGACATTATAACTACTTACAGTTGAAGTCGGAAGTTTACATACACTTAGGTTGGAGTCATTAAAACTCGTTTTTCAACCACTGCACAAATTTCTTGATAACAAACTATAGTTTTGGGAAGTCGGTTAGGACATTTACTTCGGGCATGAAACAAGTCATTTTCCAACAATTGTACAGCTACCCGGTTTCTTCATGCATCGCGCTGACAGAAACAAACATCTCTCTGGTAAGAAGGGCGGGGGTGTACGCACAACAACATACATGAACTTAAGTCCTTTTGTTCACCTGACCTAGATAGAAGTGGTGTCAGGAAAACAACTTCTTACTCAACGTAAACAAAACAATGGAGATGATCGTGGACTTCAGGAAACAAAGTTAAGTTCCTCAGCGTACACATCACGAACAAACTGAAATGTTCCACCCACACAGACAGCGTAGCATGGTGGCTGAAGAAATTTGGCTTGTCACCTAAAACACTCACAAACTTTTACAGATGCACAATCGAGAGCATCCTGTCAGGCTGTATCACCGCCTGGTACGCCCAACTGTACCGCCCTCAACCGCAAGGCTCTCCAAAGGGTAGTGTGGTCTGCACAACGCATCACCGGTGGCAAACTACCTGCCCTCCAGGACACCTACAGCAACCGATGTCACAGCAAGGCCAAAAAGATCATCAAGGACAACAACCACCTGAGCCACTGCCTGTTCACCCTACTATCATCCAGAAGGCAAGGTCAGTACAGGTGCATCAAAGCTGGGACCGAAAGACTGAAAAACAGCTTCTATCTCAAGGGCATCAGACTGTTATTAAACAGCCATCACTAATATAGGGAGGCTGTCAACATACAGACTCAAATCTCTGGCCACTTTAATAAATGGACTTAATAAAGGTATCACTAGTCACCTTAAATCAAGGTATCACTAGTCACCTTAAATAACGCCACTTTAATAATTTTTACATAGCCTACATTACTCATCTCATATGTATATACTGTTCTTTACCATCTACTATATCTTGCCTACGCCTATCATTAGTCACTTTAAATAATGCTACTTTAATAATGTTTACATATCCTACATCACTCATCTCGTATGTATATACTGCTCTATACCATCTACTGCATCTTGCCTATGCTGCACGGCCATCGCTCATCCATATATATATATATATATATATATATATATATATATATATATATATGTACATATTCTTATTCATCCCTTACATTTGTGTGTATAAGGAAGTTGTTGTGAATTTGTTAGATTACTTGTTAGATATTACTGCATTGCCGGAACTAGAAGCACAAGCATTTCGCAACACTCTAATTAACATCTGCTAACCATGTGTATGTGATCAATAAAATTTGATTTGAAAATTTGATTTGATTTGATGTTAACATTGCTAAAGCAAGTGAACTAGGTACACTCACAAAAGTTCCAAAAGAATGACGACATTACAAATGTCAGATTATGTGCAAATAGTTAAAGTACAAAGGGGAAAATAAATCAACATAAATATGGGTTGTATTTAAAATGGTGTTTGTTCTTCACTGGTTGCCCTTTTCTTGTGGCAACAGGTCACAAATCTTGCTGCTGTGATGGCACACTGTGGTAGTACACCCAATAGATATGGGAGTTAATAAAATGTGGGTTTGTTTTCAAATTCTTTGTGGGTCTGTGTAATCTGAGGGAAATATGTTTCTCTAATATGGTCATACATTTGGCACAAGGTTGCGAAGTGCAGCTCAGTTTCCACCTCATTTTGTGGGCAGTGAGCACATAGCCTGTCTTCTCTTGAGAGCCAGGTCTGCCTACGGCGGCCTTTCTCAATAGCAAGGCTATGCTCACTGAGTCTGTACATAGTCAAAGCTTTTCTTAAGTTTGGGTCAGTCACAGTGGTTAGGTATTCTGCCACTATGTACTCTCTGTTTGGAGCCAAATAGGATTCTAGTTTGCTCAGTTTTTTTTGTTAATCCTTTCCAATGTGTCAAGTAATTATATTTTTGTTTTATCATGATTTGGTTGGGTCTAATTGTGTTGCTGTTGTCTCTCTCTCTCTCTTTCGCTCTCTGACAGATATAATCTATTCTATGTTTCTCCCCTGTAGGTTTCTACTGGTCGAAAGTAGTGTACTGTAATGTCATGTCAATAGGTTCTGCTGAAATGTACTGCACTCTAACAAGTAATGGTTCTAGTCAAAGGTAGTGTACTATATTAGGAATAGGGTGTGTGTGTGTTGAGTCCCCAATCCTGTCTCAGGATACCTTCCCTCCTCACTCCTTGGTTCACTTTAGTTCCCTGAGGAAAATCCTGTATTCCAGAATAATCAGTCCAATCAACCTTCATTCCAACTGACCAAGGCTCCCTGGACCAATGAGAGTGAGATATTCCCAACGTTTTGATATGGAAAATCCTTCAAATAGTAAATGAAAGGAACTGTCTTTGTTCTTAATTCCTGTGATAGTTGTATATTTTATTCCCAGAGTAGAGCAAGGGGCTGGGGGGATGCCATCCAGAATGCCTTGTGAGGGGCATGAAAGGGAGTGAGGATGCCAATGATTGGTAGTGACTGGCAGTTTTGGAGTGGTGAGGCCCAAGGAATACCCTCAGGCTAATCTGACATTAGCATTTTAACTAGATGAATGCTTCTATGGAGCAGTTGGTAGGAATAGCGCACACACACACAAACACATGTTCACATAAACACACTTATTCATTGACATACACACACATGCAAACACTGAAACACACACACACACACACATCCACATGTATGCATTCGTGCACGCACGCACACACACACACACACACACACACACACACACACACACACACACACACACACACACACACACACACACACACACACACACACACACACACACACACACACACACAGACACACAGACACACACACACACACAGACACACACACACACACACACACAGACAGTGTTTGATCGTGCAGTCCATTGTAGAGTCAACATAGTGAGGTCCATGAAGTAAGAGAGGAGACCCAGGATTGTATTGATCACATTCAGTGAATCAGAAGACCTCTACTTGTGCCTCAGAGCCAACTATACAGAAAGGAGACACACTATACTATACACAAGCTCATATCCTACCTCTATATACTGTATCGCTCTCTCTCTTTCCCTGTCTCTCTCTCTCAATGCAATTCAATTCAAGGGGCTGTATTGGCATGGGAAACATATATTAACATTGCCAAAGCAAGTGAAGTCTCTCTCTCTCTCATGTACATTCCTTTTTCTCTACATCTCTCTATCATCTCTCCCTCAACTTCCCTCTCTCCCTCTACATCGCCCACACCAACTCTTTTTTTTAAATTCATGTCTCCTTCCATGTCTGTCTTGCTTTCCCTGTCAATTCAAGTCAATTCAAGGGGCTTTATTGGCATGGGAAACATGTGTTAACATTGTCAAAGCAAGTGAGGTAGATAATATACAAAAGTGAAATAAACAATAAAAATTAACAGTAAACATTTAACATACAGAAGTTTCAAAAGAATAAAGACATTACAAATGTCATATTATGTATATATACAGTGTGCACTGTCTCTCTCTCTCTCAATTCAATTCAAGGGACTTTATGGCATGGGAAACATATGTTAACATTGCCAAAGCAAGTGAAGTGTCTCTCTCTCTATCTCTCTCTCTCTCTTGCAGTGCATGCTGGGAGTTTTTTGGAGTTTGAGTGTTTGGTGGATTCTGTCTTGGTCTTTTCTTTCAATTTTTATTTTCTATGGTGGAGGGTTAATGCACTATTTGTTTTAGTGGTATCCACGGGTTTTTTCAAAGTTAGGGTGGAAGAGGACAGAGTTAGTTTCCTGGGGTTTGGAAGGTGTGGTGTGCGCGATGGCTTCTTAGCCTAGCGCGGAGGAGACGCTGTCGTTGCGGCATGTATTCAGGTGTGTTCCTGAGAATGGAGTTAAGGTGGAGGAGGTTCTGCTCGCGGTCGGTGAACAGGTAGGAGTTGAATTTATACATTCCGCTTCCAGAATGAACAAAGCTGTCATTGTGTTCATGAAAAGAGCAAATTTGGTTGCAAAATTGCTAGTGGAATATTTGTATGGGGTGTGTTGGTGCCAATTCCACCTCTTTCTACCCCTTCGACAAGGGTGGTAGTTGCAAATTCGCCTCTGTTTATTACGGATGATCAAATCAGGAAAGAGCTGAGTGGTTTTGGTAAGTGTGCTAGCGGTTTTCGTGTTCTGTCGGCAGGTTTTCAGGAAGATGCCGTTAAGCACGTTGTTGTGTTCTGAATAACAATGAGCAACAGCTAAATGTGCATTTTAAAGTGAGGCATGGGGAGGGGCTCTACAAAAGGTTTTGCAAGCACAGATTGTCTATGGTGCTTTGAGTGTGGGGATTTGAGGCATAAGAGCTTTGCGTGCCCACATAAAGGCCGTAGACAAGGGAGGGTACAAGCGCCAGTGGGGGAAATCGAGATCAACGTGCAGGGGACAATGAGAAGCAGACAGCAGAGGCTGGGCCTAGTCAGGCTAGACATGGTTGTGTAGATGAGGCTGGGCCTAGTCAGGCTAGAGATGGTGTGTAGCTGAGACTGGGTCTAGTCATGCTATGGATGGTAGTGTAGATGAGGCTGGGCCTAGTCAAGCTATGGAGGGTGGTGTAGATGAAGCTGGGTCTAGTCAGGTTATGCTAGTGGATGAGGAGAGTATAGTGGGGAAGAGTAAGAGACTAGGGCGGAGGAGGAGGGTGTCAAGCAGAAAAGGAAAAAGGGGGAGAAGAAAGGAGGTGGGAGGGGAGAGGCTGGTGTGGTCAAAGGCACCAAGGAACCTTTGCCTGGTGCTGGGGGGGAGGCCCTGACCAGAGAGGAAGGGCAGGTGGTCAGGATGGGATATGGAGATAAGGAGGTAAGTGAGTCTAAGGACTCCTCTTCAATCGGTCCGGAGCTGACAGCCAGTCAAGCAGAGGGGTCAAAGTACACGTTGAGGGAACTGCCAAAGTTCCTGAATGAGACCAAGGGGGAAAAAGTTAGTCTTGAGGCTTTTTTTTTTTTATCCGAGTAAGTTTGTAAAATCAGTACAACATGCTTTGAAAAATGAGGGGCATGGTGTCCTCTCACCCAGGAAATGGTTTAGAAAGTGGGTCACAACAATGCGTAAGGGTCTACATTCAAACACTGTTAAGATGTAGAGTTTCTTTCTAACACTGGGGCTTGTTGAGCTTTGCTATTGGTCTCTTTCTTTGCTGGCTTTTCTTCCACTTCTTATGGAGACTCTTCGGGTAGGCTCGCTCAATATAAATAGCGCCAGAGATGCAGGAAAGAGGAGTGTGTTGGGTAAATATGTAAAACCAAAAAAAAGTACAGGTGTTCTTTCTGCAGGAGACTCATAGTGATGTGGTGAATGAAGTCGATTGGGGGCTCTGGTGGAAAGGGGCAAGTGTGTTGAGCCATGGGTCAAATTTTAGTGCAGAGGTGGCAGTCCTTTTTGTACCGGGTCTGTCTGTAAAAACTTGCTCCTCAAAGGAGGTGTGTAGGGGTAGGCTGCTTGTTGTAAAAGCAGAAATGAACAACATGGGTTTTGTCTTTATAAATGTGTCTGCGCCTAACACAGGGAGAGAGGGGGGGGTTCTATTTGGGTCTTAGACAGGAACTCTCACAGGTAGCGCCTGAGGAGACGCTGGTGGTCGGCGGGGACTGGAACTGCACAATGGATTTTACAAAACACAGAAATGGGGAAGAGCCTCATTCAGTGTCAGTGGGAGTGTTAAGGGACATCATTAATCAGTTTGACCGAGTGGATGTTTGGAGAACTAAACATCCCAACACAAGACAGTATACATGGGTGAAGTTTTTGGGGCTAGGATGAGTGCAGCCCAACTTGATCGTTTTACGTGTCCAGGAGTCGGAGCAATAGGCTGTTTGGCGCTACCATTCTCCCAGTGGGGTTTTCGGATCATCACATACCATGACTCGGCTGTCTATTTCACCAGGGCCTCGGCAGGCATGCTATTGGAAGTTTAATGTAAAGCTCTTAGAGCGGTGAAGCCAAGGGTATGCATTGTCTACGGCTGTCTGATGGGCGGGTGACCTCTGTGGTGGGGGAGATGTGGGAGCGAACTGTGGAGTTTTATACTGAGTTGTATCAGGCAGAAATGTGTGATTCTATGTGTGCTCAGGTCTTGTTCTCAGATCTCCCAGCGGGTTTGCAAAGTCTGGGTGACCTGCGACTGCTGGGAGAGGAGGGGTGGAAAACCCCGGAAGTCCTGGCACAACAAACAGGAATAACGTCTCTTAGGCTGCTGGAGAGATTCCTGGAGGAGGTCCAGGAGACACTGTTTGAGCGGCCAAAGGGGAGGGGCCACCAATGTTTCCGACTTGTTCGATTTTAACACTCCAAGCCCGGGGGAGTTTGAGGGGGTGGGAGGTAAAGCCCTCTACAACCTCTGCATTAAGGTGAGGAACATTAGGAGCCTAACAGGAGTGAAGGCACATCAGTGGCAGGGGGTATGTGGGGTGGAGAGTATGGTGGGTTTTAGATGGAGTGGGCTCTACAAACCCCCAGTACCAAAGAGGTCAGAGGACCTCCAGTGGAGGGTTCTACATGGAGCCCTGGCCACTAACAGCTGGTTGGCACGGGTTGAACCGGGAGTCGGGTAGGGGTGTCCTTTCTGTGTTATGAGAGAAACTGTGATTCATGTGTTCTCTGTGTGCGCCAGGTTAATGCCATTAATGTCTCTGTTGTAATGTCTGTGTGAGAGGTTGGGGGTGGTTTTTACTGTTGGGATGTTTATAATGGGGTAGAGGTATTCAAATAAGGAAAAAGCCAAATGTGTTTTGTTGAATTTTCTGTTTACGGTTGTAGAAGTGGCGAGGTTATTTGGTTATTGTGATGTGTGGTGTGTTTGTGTATCGTGTGGTAGAGGGAAAGGTGAGTATGGTAAATGTATGCCATACAGGATATCATTTGGTGTTTTATTTTAAGGGGGGGGTGAGAATGTTTCATTAAAGAAAGACACAAAGTCAGTCATCTCTCCCTCTACATCTCTCCCTCTACATCTCTCCCTCTACATCTCTCCCTCTACATCTCTCCCTCTACATCTCTCCCTCTACATCTCTCCCTCTACATCTCCCACGGCAACTCTTTTTTTTTATTGATGTCTCCTTCCATGTCTCTCTCTCTCTCAATTCAATTCAAGGGGATCTATTGGCATCTCTCTCTCTCTACATGTACATTCCCTTTTCTCTACATCTCTATCTTCATCTCTCCCACTACATCTCTCTCTCCCTCCACATCTCTCTCTCCCTCCACATCTCTCTCTCCCTCCACATCTCTCTCTCCCTCCACATCTCTCTCTCCCTCCACATCTCTCTCTCCCTCCACATCTCTCTCTCCCTCCACATCTCTCTCTCCCTCCACATCTCTCTCTCCCTCCACATCTCTCTCTCCCTCCACATCTCTCTCTCCCTCTACATCTCTCTCTCCCTCCACATCTCTCTCTCCCTCTACATCTCTCTCTCCCTCCACATCTCTCTCTCGCTCCACATCTCTCTCTCCCTCCACATCTCTCTCTCCCTCTACATCTCTCTCCCTCTACATCTCTCTCTCCCTCTACATCTCTCTCTCCCTCTACATCTCTCTCTCCCTCTACATCTCTCTCTCCCTCTACATCTCTCTCTCCCTCTACCTCTCTCCCTTTACATCACTCCCTCTGCAACTCTTTTTTAAATTTGTATTAATGTCTCCTTCCATGTCTCACTTCATAGTTCTCTCCCTGTCTCTCTACATATTTTCCTCTCTTTCTCTTTCCATTTCTCATATTGTTTTTTCTTCTCCTTCTCTCTCTCTGTGCCTCCCTGTATCAGCCTTCTCATTTCTGTTAATCCGTTAGCTTTGAGAATGGAGCTTGTCTAATGTCCTGAACAGCGCTGGATGTCATGCCGTTTCTTCCCGGTAATGGTGGAATAATGGAAATGTAAATAACGTTAAGCTGTGGAGGCTTAAAACAACCTCTTAATGAAGCCGGCTGCATTTCACACAAACACACACAGCAAAGAGAAGACCAAGGAGAATAACACGCACACAAACTTGTTTTCTTAAATATGTTTACAAGCAGAAAGGAAGCTATGCTGTCTGTGATCTTGGTGCATGAACGTCCATCAGGCTTTGGCCCAGTAAGAAGGTAAACGTGGCACTTTAGAGGCTCAATAGTGTCAATACATCCACTGTCTGACACACACACACACACCTGTTTACACACATCCATTCTACCAGGAGGAGAGTAACGGCCTGAGATAAAGAGAGAGACAGAGAGAGAGAGAGAGAAAGAGGAAGAAGATTGGAGAGGAGAGGTGCTTAAAGTTGACCTCTTGTAGGTTAGTAATGAAGATATGGCAGGAGGGGAGAAGGAGAGGCAGGATAGAAGAAAAGACGGAAAAAGAAGTGAGCATTCAATACTGTCCTCCCATATATGAGTGATGGGACTAAATCTGACATGCTGGTTTTCTATGTAATATTAAAGTGATTGATTGTCCCTCATCTGCAGAGTGGATTGCATATATTCATTTAGACATGCCTTTCTTCAACCTTTATTTTACCAGGTAAGTTGACTGAGAATTTGGGTTGCAAAGGGTCGAAAACTTTCAGGTAAATTTCCAAAAGTTTTACAGACATCTTTCATAGGAAGTCAAGCCCGGGAATTTGTGGAATTTTGCTTAAATTCATCAAAAAAGTCAGCTTATAACAGTGAACCTTTTTTGTGGGATATACATAAGACAATTCTAGGTCTTGTGGCATATTTTGGTTAAACTATCCCCAATTCAATGGGATTGTAACCCTCTGCATGCACAGTGCATTCTTCCATTACATGTACAGCTGATTATCAAGATCTTGCACACTAATGAGATGCTATTGAGCCCACAATACTACACTGTCTGAGCCAAGGACTACATGCTTTCTGGTAAGTTTTAATTACAATACTGGGTGGGGTCAATATATTTTATATGACAAACATGATTTGTTATTAACGAGTAAATAGTAGCCTACAGCAAAGTGTGTTTAAATCATTTCTAACTTGTTAACAATTTCTGTTAGCTAGTTTTTGCTACCATGTGGGTTTTAGCTTGTTGGAGCCTGTTACCTGAGGGGTGCTAATTCACCTGTTTCCATACATGTTTCATTTAAAAATAAAAAAAATCTTACAAAGGAGTTGTTTAATCTAACTGCTTAAATATTCATCTGTACATGGAATATTCATCTGTACATTTTTACTCATTTTTTCTAATCTTTACAGGAAAATGCCACGGCACTATCTGTTGTACAGAGACATTTCACTGCAGCAAATGTAGAAGGAAAAGCTGTGTATATTTGCAAATACTGTGCCAAATCATTTGTGAAGAATTAAAAAAAGCTGCAGAATCATCTGGCCGAGTGCATAAAGTTCCCTCAGTGCTCACAACAAGCAACCTCTGACAAAAGTCCCTCTACTTCTATTTGAGGTGAAAATTATGAATCAGACACCTTATCGATAGCAAAAGCTAATGCTCCTCCTGGAATCAGAAGTTTGTTTGACTCAATGGAGGAACGTAGTCAGAGAAATGCTGATTGCTCGAGCTGTGTATGCAACTGGTTCACCTCTGATGCTCACAGGCAATGTGTATTGGAAGAGATTTCTGAATGTTCTTCGCCCAGCATACACCCCTCCAACCAGACATGCTTTATCTACTCATTTACTGGATGCAGAGTTCAACAGAGTTCATGTGAAGGTCAAGAAAATCATAGAGAAAGCAGACTGTATTGCAATCATCTCTGATGGGTGGTCGAATGTTTCGTGGGCAAGGAATAATTAAACTACATCTCACCCTCAACCAGTATTCTACAAGAGCAGAGAAATAACGGACAACAGACACACCGGTCTCTACATTGCAGATGAGCTGAAGGCAGTCAATGACCTTGGACCACAGAAGCTATTTGCACTGGTGACAGACAATGCTGCAAAGGTTGCTTGGTCTAAAGTGGAGGAGTCCTACGCTCACATCACACCCATTGGCTGTGCTGCTCATGTATTGAATCTGCTCCTCAAGGACATCATGGTACTGAAAACAATGGATACACTCTATAAGAGAGCCAAGGAAATTGTTAGGTATGTGAAGGTTCATCGAGTTACAGCAGCAATCTACCTCACCAAGCAAAGTGAGAAGAATAAGAGCACCACATTGAAGCTGTCCAGCAACACCTGTTGGGGTAGTGTTTCCTGGAGGGGAAGGAGGCTCTCCAAGAAATGGCCATATCACAGTCTGCCGATATGGACAGCCCCATCAAGTGGATCCTCCTGGATGATGTATTTTGGGAGAGAGTGGTAAGCAGCCTGAAACTCCTGAAACCTAT
Source organism: Salvelinus fontinalis (assembly GCF_029448725.1). NCBI lineage: Eukaryota > Metazoa > Chordata > Actinopteri > Salmoniformes > Salmonidae > Salvelinus > Salvelinus fontinalis. The sequence continues at coordinate 41,235,161 of NC_074683.1, read as the reverse complement.
AGCAGTAGCCATTGCAAGGGTTGAGGGAGACAATGCCATCCTGTCTGATGTTCAGACTCTGCTTGCAGATGTAAGAGAAGACATCCATACTGCCCTGCCCACTTCACTGTTGCTCCAAGCAGAGGAAACTGCAGTTCTGAAATACATCAAAAAACATGAAGACTTCTGCCTGGAGCCCATACACGCCGCTGGGTACATATTGGACCCCAAGTATGCTGGCAAGAGCATCCTGTCTGGTGCAGAGATCAACAAGGCCTATGGTGTCATCACTACCGTGTCTCGCCACCTTGGCCTGGATGAGGGGCAGTCTTGGCGAAGTACACTTCCAAGCAAGGGCTTTGGGATGGAGATGGATTATGGCAGTTGTGCCAACATCTCCGTCACCTGGTGGAAGGGACTTTGTGGATCTGAGGCTCTTTCCCCTGTTGCCTCCATCATCCTCCAAATCCAACCAACATCAGCCGCCTCAGAGCACACCTGGTCCTTGTTTGGGAACACACACACAAAAGCACGCAACAGGCTGACCAATACAAGGGTTGAAACATTGGTGGCCATCTGGGCAAATTTGAGGCTTTTTGAGCCTGACAACGAGCCATCCTCAACAAGGTTGGAAAGTGACAGTGACGATGAGACCTCAGGGTCTGATGTTCAAGAGGTGAACATTGAGGAGGTCCAGGGAGAAGACAAGGAAGCCTGAGAGGAAGACAATCAAAGCTTTAGTTTCTAGACTATCATTTTACAGATCTATGTTGAAAATGTTTTTGAGGAGATGCGATGGATCATTGTGGATCATTCAATATTCCTTTTCTTTTGTTGTTCAGTGAAATCATCCCATGTGAAGTCAACTCATTTAATTAAAGTTCAATTTCTATTGGAAGGATTTAATCATTTACAATTATGTCTACTTATGCTAAGGTAAAAGGTTTATGTTTCTGTCTCCATATTACATTTAAGTCATTTAGCAGACGCTCTTATCCAGAGCGACTTACAAATTGCAAAGTTCATACATATTCATCCTGCTCCCCCCGTGGGAATTGAACCCACAACCCTGGCGTTGCAAGCGCCATGCTCTACCAAATGAGCCACACGGGACCACATATTTACCATATTTACCATATTTACCATATGGTAAATATATCTAATGCAAAAAAACATCTACATTTAAATGGTATTAATATTCATTTGTATATATTCCCGTTAATTCCCACTGAAAGATTTCACCTCTGAATATTCCCCAAAATGTGCAACCCTACTGAGAATACATTCTTATTTACAGCAATGGCCTGAGGATGAGTTGCAATGGGAGAGGAGATCCTCAGCTTTGACTTGGCTCATTCACCCTCTCTGCTCTCCCCTGTATGTGCTATGTCCTTCCTAAGCTATTCACCTTGTAGTAACTCGCTACTACTGTATTGGCAAATCATGAAGTCTGTCCCAGAACCACTCAGCCAAACGAACCATTGACTTGATGCCTGCTTCTAACAGCCCCTCAGAATGGCGAGTTGATCCCTGAGATGCCCGAGTGCAGTAGGCCTATCAAGCTGTCAGGCTATCTCACTTTCAATAACACACACGGGTCAGCGAGTCAACCTCCGAGTCAGGTCGCACAGCAGATCAGGCCACTTGAGAAACCATGCAGCCAATCAGGCATGGCGAGTTGATCTCTGATTCTCAGTGTGATATTATACTGCTACTTTAAAGTGTGGCTTTGACATCTCAATTACTTTCATAAAAACTTTGAGACTGTTGGGTTAGACTGCAGTGTACGGTTTTGGGTGACTTTGCATTCCATTATCCAACCATACTATTCAGAATGACAGATTGGACATGCATACTGAATAGCATTCTGGTATGGATATTGGGATACAGACGTTTTTGCAACTATATTCTATATTTCAGTTGCTGTACATTCCGAGAGCTTGGGACAATAAGGTTCTATCTACAAAAAAGATGATTCTTAAATGATTGGCTTTATACTTACAAACCCTCATTGGTTTGAATGGTGTCAGCTATTTCTATTTTGTATTCTTTTGAACGTAACAACATGAATTGGGGTATTTCTAGTACTATATAGGTAGAGAACATTGATCAGAACAAGGTTATGACAATAACTCCATTTTGACAAAAATGCAGATAGAACCTTATAGTACCAAGTTCTCGATTTGTGCTTCTCTCTGCAGGGGGAGGGGGGTCTTTTGGATACAAGATCTACCTTCATCTGCAGTGGGTAAGGATCATGATATGGAGATGAGAAAGAATGAGCGAATAGAGAACATGGTGAGAAACAGAGAGAGAAATTAAGAGATGAGAAACAGAGGAAATGAAGGAGGGAGGAAGGGAGAGGGAGGAAGGGAGAGGGAGGAAGGGAGAGGGAGGAAGGGAGAGAGAGATGGAGAGAGGGAGGCAGCACTATTTGCAGTAGATTAGTTGTTATGGTGACAAGCAGTGGAGAAAGGGAGGTAGTTGTCAGGGAGATGGGGCTGTACTGGGATAATAATGATGTGTAAAAATAACAGTGTTTAATATTCACCCTACCTCTACACCTCACACACACACTCACGCACGCATGCACACACACACCTACACAAAATACACAAAAACCCGCTGTATGTAAAATATTGTGTGCTATAGCTTGGAAAAATAAATAAATGTGACTCTTGATGACACCATAATGATGTTTGTTTCAAACATTAGGGCTGTTTTCCTAAAGAAGTTCATCCGCTTCGTGTTTTGTTTCCTTGCCAAGACTCAGTTTCACAGCCAGGTCAAACATTATACAAGTCAGTATTTGACATCCATCCATGTCAGAGGACGTCGGGAGAAGATGTGGAAACCAGCCACTAGAGGCAACAGTGAGCGCTAGAGTGTTGGTTTTGCTAGAGTGTTGTGGATGGGGTTAGTGGAAGGGGATGGGCTTAAGCATCTGCTTCTGGTGACGAATGTTGTATGTTCGCATTCAGCAATAAACCCTTACCTTAACCATTCAGAGTTAATGCCTAAACTTTACCCTAACCTCAAAATTTGACGTGTGAGAAACATGGATGAAGATCTAATTCTGACGTGAGACTGTGAGAGCTAGTTGGGTATTGTCCTGGCCCTAGTCTGAGTGGGTGCAGGATTTCCCCCTCATTCTCAGCGTGGAGGTGATCATTTTATGTGTGTGTGTTTCTACAGTACATGTGGGTGGGTGTGCCTGTCTGTGAGTGTTAAGACGTTTGACAGCGCCTCGGCTGTGTGCGGATCACTAATTGTAGTTTAAATGCCCTCGGGGAGCTTCCTTGGCCGCTGGTCTTTGTAGTTCTGCTGCCTCTGGGTCTTCCCTCAGGGCATTCCTAAAGCAGCTTGAGTAATCAGCGACATACAGCATCACTGTCAAAGGCACACAGTGGGTATGCAGAGAGCTGTCACCATCGCACACACACACACAGAAAATAACACACACACACACACCACACCTTTGCGTCGCACCAGGGGCGTAATAATTAGCATAATAAAAAAATCTCCATCAAAATCTGTCAGTTTAAGCTAGAGATACAGTATCTTTTTTTGCAGGGCTGTGTCTCAATCCAACACTTCCTCCGATGTCAGCCTTCTGCATTTGCAGTGGAAGGTAGCAGAGCTAAAGCGTTTCTCCTGATCAGGAGTGACCTGAAAATGTCTCTACGACCCCCGCAAGTGTCACAGGACTCATCTGAAGGTAACCCGGTACCGGGACAAAACATTTATGGAAGTAAGTACGGCATTTCCACGTAAAGTTACACAGGTTATTTCATGGCAAAGAATATTTATTTTGCTTTCTTATATCTCTCAGATAAAGGTATAAGGGCACAAGGCGAGACCCAGATGCAGACACAGGAGGCAGATGGTTTGATATTTATTATAATCCAAAGGGTAGGCAAGAGAATGGTCATAGACAGGGATAAGATCAAAACCAGGTCAGAGTCCAGGAAGTACAAAGTGGCAGGCATGCTCGAGGTCAGGGCAGGTAGAATGGTCAGCCAGGCGAGTTCAGAGTCCAGACAGGCAAGGGTCACTACCGGGAGGACTAGCAAAAACAGAGAGAAGGAAAAAGCAGGAGAACGGGAAAAAACACACTTGACAAACAAGACAAACTGGCAACAGACAAGCAGGGAACACAGGAGTAAGTACCCAGGGACTCATGAGGAAAACAGGTGACACCTGGAGGTGGGTGGAGACAATCACAAAGACAGGTGAAACAGATCAGGGAGTGACAAAAGGACAGACACTTCAAAACACTAAGATCTTTTGACTATCTGTGTTTCCATCAATAAATGCGTTATTCAATGTGTTTACACGAGCTAATAGCAGTAAGGCTAAAAAAAATATATATATATACCTAGAATGGCCTAATATTCTACTTCAAATAGCTAAATGATGCATGATTTTTTTACATCTTTTTTGGGATTGAACCTTTATTTAACTAGGCAAGTCAGTAAATAACAAATTCTTATTTACATGGCTGTCGTTTTACGTGGTCCTAACCAACTGTGCTATTTTCTTCGTTTTTTTACTTATTTTGTACATAATGTTGCTGCTACCGTTTCTTATGACTGAAAATAACTTCTGGACATCAGAACAGCGATTACTCACCGTGGACTGGAAGAAGCTTTTTCTGTTAACGAGTCCGACACGAAAGATATACTGCTTTCTCGGGAACAGGCCCAAATCCCCGTCATTTGCGTGAAGAATAGACAGAGAAAAAGGGGGCTGAGGTCTGGCTGCCATCTGAGAATTCGTAGGCGAGCGAGTAAACTCCCACTGCCATCCGTTCTATTGGCCAACGATCAAGATTATCCTACCAACGGGACATTAAAAACTGTAATATCTTATGTTTCACTGAGTCGTGGATGAATGACGACACGGATAATATAGAGCTGGCAGGATTTCCATCGCACCGGCAGTACAGAGAAGCTACGTCTGGTAAGATGAGGGGTGGGGGTGTGTGTCTATTTGTTAATAAGAGCTGGTGCACGATGTCTAATATTAAAGAAGTACCTTGTGATAAGCTGTAGACCACACTATCTACCGAGAGAGTTCTCATCTATATTATTCGTAGACGTATATTTACCACCACAAATCAATGCTGGCACTAAGAACACACCCCATCAACTTTATAAGGCCATAAGCAAACAAGAAAATGCTCATCCAGAAGTGGCGCTCCTAGTGGCCGGGGACTTTAATGCAGGCTCACTTAAATCCATTTTACCTCATTTCTACCATCATGTCACATGTGCAACAAGAGGGGAAAAAACTCTAGACAACCTTTACTCCACACACAGGGATGCATACAAAGCTCTCCCCCGCCCTCCATTTGGCAAATCTGACCATAATTCTATCCTCCTGATTCCTGCTTACAAGCAAAAACTAAAGCAGGAAGTACCAGTGACTCGCTCAATAAGGAAGTGGTCATATGCTATGCTACAGGACTGTTTTGCTAGCACAGACTGGAATATATTTCAGGATTCATCCAATGACATTGAGGAATATACCACTTCAGTCATCGGCTTTATCAATAAGTGCATCGACGACGTCATCCCCACAGTGATAGTAAGTACATATCCCAACCAGAAGCCATGGATTATAGGCAACCTCCGCATCGAGTTAACGGCTAGAGCTGCCGCTTTCAAGGAGCGGGACACTAATCCGGAGGTTTATAAGAAATCCCACTATGCCCACAGACGAACCATCAAACAAGCAAAGTGTCAATACAGGATTAAGATTGAATCCTACTACACCGACTCTGACGCTCGTCGGAAGTAGCAGGGTTTGAAAACTATTACGGACTACAAAGGGAAACCCAGACGTGAGTTGGCCAGTGACGCGAGCCGACGAGCTAAATGCCTTTAATGCTCGCTTCGAGGCAAGCAACACTGAATCATGCAGGAGAGCATCAGCTGTTCTGGAAGACAGTGTGATAACGCTCTGCGTTGCCAATGTGGGCAAGACCTTTAAACAAGTCAACATTCACAAAGCTGCGGGGCCAGATGGATTTCCAGGATGTGTACTCAAAGCATGCGCAGACCAACTGGCAAGTGTCTTCACTGACATTTTCAACCTCTCCCTGACCGAGTTTGTAATACCTACATGTTTCAAGCAGACCACCATAGTCCCTGTGCCCAAGAAAGCGAAGGTAACCTGCCTAAATGACATACCGACCTGTAGCACTCATGTCGGTAGCCATGAAGTACTTTGAAAGGCTAGTCATGGCTCACATCAACAGCATCCTCCCGGGTACCCTAGACCCACTCCAATTCACATACAAATCCACAGATGACACAATCTCAATCGCACTCCACACTGCTCTTTCCCACCTGGACAAAAGGAACACCTATGTGAGAATGCTGTTCATTGACTACAGCTCAGCGTTCAACACCAGAGTGCCCACAAAGCTCATCACTAAGCTGACCCTGGGACTAAACACCTCCCTCTGCAACTGGATCATGGACTTCCTGACGGGCCGCCCCCAGGTGGTAAGGGTAGGCAACAACACGTCTGCCACGCTGATCCTCAACACTGGGGCCCCTCAGGTGTGTGTACTTAGTCCCCTCCTGTACTCCCCGTTCACCCATGACTGTGTGGCCAAACACGACTCCAACACCATTATTAAGTCAGGAGGGGGGGACAGAACAGTGGTAGGCCTGATCACCGACAACGATGAGACAGCCTATAGGGGGAGGCCAGAGACCTGGCAGTGTGGTGCCAGGACAACAACCCCAACCTCAACGTGAGCAAGACAAAGGAGCTGATCGTGGACTACAGGAAAAGGCGGGCCGACCAGGCCCCCATTAACATTGACGGGGCTCTAGTGGAGCAGTTCGAGAGTTTCAAGTTCGTTGGTGTCCACACCACCAACAAACTATCATGGTCCAAACACACTAAGACAGTCATGAAGAGGGCACAACAAAACCTTTTCCCCCTCAGGAGACTGAAAAGATTTGGCATGGGTCCCCAGATCCTCAAAGTTCTAATGCTGCACCATCGAGAGCATCCTGACCGGTTCCATCACCGCCTGGTATGGCAACTGCTCGGCATCTGACCATAAGACACTACAGAGCGTAGAGATTGAGATAAAACTGTCCAGTATGAGTGTTTGTTGCAGCTCGTTGCAGTTGCAAGCTGCAGTGAACTGAAAAGACTAGCGGCCCAGGGATGGGTGTGCCTTGGGGACCTTTAACAGAATGTGACTGGCAGAACAGGTGTTGTATGTGGAGGATGAGGGCTGCTGTAGATATCTCAGATAGGGGAGAGTAAGGCCTAAGAGAGTTTTATAAATAAGCATCAACTAGTGGGTCTTCCGACAGGTATACAGATATGATGGTATGACCATTTTAAAACAATTCCATATGTTGCTTTGTAAACCCCCCCCAAGGCTTAGACTAAATGGTGTTGATGTCTATTCTCCTAGCCAAACACAATTCATGCTATTCAGTTACATTTAATTACCAGGAAACCTATTAGTCTGTAATGTGATACATTCGCACACACGCACCAATGCACCGACACATAGAGCATTATAGTTGCGCCATAAACATGTGTCCACACAAGTAACAAGTAATTGCTTTGATATCTGTAGTATTCACTCTCAAATCAAGGACACGCGAGTATGTAATGAACAAAGTGTAATTGCTTTATTATCGGTGGACACACATCAGCTGTATGTGACCAGGTGAAAAAAAACTTTCCAAGCCAAACCGCTACACACAGCCTACATCGTTGTCACCATATTAGCTGAACTAATGTCATTGTCAGCATAGCTAATAGAACTAACGTGTTAGTAAACCCGCTGCAATCATGCAGTAACGTTACAGTGTACAGTCAGTAAGCAGTTACAACGGCGGGCCCCGGTGGCAATTAATGAGTAAAACCAAAAGCTTACCTTGACTTGGAAGAGTTCCAGTGTTGTGTTGGATAGTCATAGCCAGCTAGCTAATATAGCATCCCTCTGTTTGAGCAGGGTGTTTCAGTAGGCTAAACTAGCTAGCTGCATTTTTCAGCTAAGTAAGTGAAACTGAAAGTGAAAAAAATGAAATCTCTCTCTCTCTCACTTTCTCTCTTGCTTCTCCTTCATTTAGGAAGAAATTCATTTATTCAAAACTGTTCAACTATTTTCTTTCTCTGAGTTAACTACTCACCACATTTTATTCACTGCTAGCTAGCTGTAGCATATGCTTTCAGTACTAGATTCATTCTCTGATCCTTTAATTGGGTGGACAACATGTTAGTTCACGCTGCAAGTGCTCGGATAGGTTGGAGGACATCCTCCAGAGGTTGTTATAATTACTGTGTAAATTTATGGAAGGATTGAGAATAATGAGCCTCTTAGGTTTTGTATTGAAGTCAATGTACTCAGAGGAGGAAGGAAGCTAGCTGTCCTTTGGCTACACCATGGTGCTACCCTACAGAGTTCTGTTGAGGCTACTGTAGACCTTTGGAAAATAGTGTGTTTTAATAATATTTTTTTTAATGTATTTATTCACTTAGGAGGATGGTCCTCCCCTTCCTCCCCCGAGGAGCCTCCACTGGCTTGCATGCACGCCCACAAACATGCGTCTGTAAAAGGTTAACACAAGTTACAGCCTGCCAGGCATGTTAATAGAACACATCTGTCTGTCTGCCTGTCGCTACACGTGATGGGTCATCCACAGCACTTCAACATCACCCTCCCAAGAGCCTGGGTCTCCTGTACTGTCTGCCTGCCTGCCTGTCTGTCTCTGTCTGTCTGTAATCTTATAGACTAGGGGTCGGAAAAAGACGTCCCGCGGGCTAAAATCAGCCACGAGTGAAAAACAAATAAAACGTTATTTTTAATTTTATTAAATTTTGTGGGGAAAAATACACATCACCAGAAATTCAGCTAAAAATAAGTTTCATTTAGGAAACCTGTTCCCGAGTACTCCCACAAATAAAAGAGACGTGATCGTGTCTCAATGTAATCATGGCCATATTGTCATTTTCAAATACAATCTCTTTTTGGGCTTTGTTGTGGTCAATTTGCCGTGTACAAATTATGATAATTATGTTTCTCTCCCCAACCATTGGTAATGTATTCTCACTGCAGATATCAACTTTAGAGTGGTGCTGATAACTGTGGATGCCTAGAGTTATTAACCATAATCAATGGCATGTTCCTCATCCATTTAGAAAGGAGTTTGCAGGATCACCAGGAAATCCCCTGCAATCAATATCTCTCAACATACTCTGCTTATGAAAATCAATGGATCTGACTGAACTGCATTGTATAAATAGGCTGCTTCTGTAGATGTGCATGTATGAAGATACAAATATAGATGTACATATATAGAGAGAAAGAAAGACGGAGAAGGTGAGAGAGAGAAAAATGGATGGAGAGAGAGAAAGATAGTTATATAGAGGGAGGGAGAGAGAGAAATATAGACAGAGAGAAAGAGAAAGCCATAGATGCACAGGGATGCTCTGAGTGGTTCCTATATCCACATCCTCCAGCAGCAGGAGGATGGCAGGAGAGAGCAACACTAAGCACATACGTACAGGTAACTGAAAAATACTCAAAACACTTGAGTAAATGAGGGATACAAAGCAGGTGCTTCCACATACAGTAGGTGTGGTTCCTCAGTTAATTAAGCAATTAACATCCCATCATGCTTAGAGTCATGTATAAAAATGCTGCAAAGGCCATTATTTTGGCTACTATCGCTATGCCCCCATAGGATGACAATGTCCCCATCCACATGGCACGAGTGGTCCCTGAATGGTTTGAAGAGCATGGAAACCATATACCATGGCCATATCAGCCACCAGATCTCAACCAAAGAGAACACAAAAGAGAGAAGACAGAGAACACCAACAGAGATGCAGGAGAGTGTCATTCTAGAAATGTCAAGCAGGCAGATCAATGGTTCCATGTTACACTGTCTATTGCCATACATCAGTGTGTACACATGTCAATACAGACCACTTGGCTGTCAACACACCATTATACTCTCTTCCTGGGATAGAAATGAATGGCAGCTAATAATACTCAATACAAACAACACTATAAGACAGACACATAAACACACAACAAGCTTTCACTGCATCTAACTAGTTTATTTTATACATTTCACATGTGAAGGCACAACTGCACACAGTAAGTGTGACACTGACTCATCAATAAAATATATTAAATAAATAGATATTAGGTTGGTGGTGAGCAGTGGTATAAAGTACTTAAATACAATTTCTTTAAAGTACTACTTCAGTAGATTTTGGGGGTATCTTTACTTTACTATTTACATTTTGTCGACTTTTACTTTTACTTCACTACATTCCTAAGGAAAATAATGTACATTTTACTCCATACATTTTCCCTCACACCCAAATTTTGACAGGAAAATGGTCTAATTCACACACTTATCAAGAGAACATCCCTGTTCATCCCTACTGCCTCTGATCTGGAGGACTCACCAAACGCACATGTTTTGTTTGTAAATTATGTCTTGGAGTGTTTTGGAGTGTACCCCTGGATATTCAAAAATTGTGCAGTCTGGTTTGCTTAATATATGGAATTTGAAATGGTTTATGCTTTTACTTTTGATACTTAAGTACATTTTAGCAATTCCATTTTACTTTTGACACTTAAGTATATTTAAAAATATATATTTAGACTTTTACTCAAGTAGTATTTTACTGGGTGACTCACTTTTACTTGAGTTATTTTCTATTAAGATATCTTTACTTTTACTCAAGTATGACAATTGAGTACTTTTCCACCACAGGTTGTGAGTGAAGTGACGTCCCTACCCTGACAAGGAACATTGAGCCCTTGGAGAAAGGCTACTATATCGAAGGTGGAATCTATTATAATCTGTTGCTCTTTGATCACACAAAGCTTCTCAGGGTCCCAACACCTTGAGCCCAGGCATGTACTGTACACACTAGCAATCTAAGAGTGTTGTATCCCATGGTGGGGTAGTGTTCTCTCCCCCCTCCCCACAGACTATGTTTAGAAGCCATTACTCCAGGAGCGGGCTCGCTGAGCAGGATGTGTTTAGTGATGTGTATTGTTTGGTTTTCAGACGACTTTAGGGAGTGCATCAATAGACCATCTATGCCTCTCTAAATCCCCTTTCTCTTTCTGTCTGTCTGGTCCCTTCATGCCTGTTTACGGTCTCTCTCTCTCCAATTCAAAGGGCTTTATTGGCATGGGAAACATCTCTCTCTCTGTTTCCCCTCTTAGGGCCTGGAGTTTTTCCTGACAGGTCATGTCGTCAGGCAAGGAAATAATCCTGGGTCCCTGCAGTCTGTCTGTGTTGGAGAGGTCTGGTCTACAGGGTGTCTAACTGACAGGCTGGGGGAGCAAATCTAACAGGCTGACTACACCGCTTGCGTTGCGTGTGTGAGCGATGAGCGTCTGCGTTGCCAAGGGCATCTGCGTTGCCAAGGGCTAAAATAGAAGTCAGTTCTATTTGTGACCTATATCATGCTGCAAGTTCTGCCTCTCCCATCTCCTCATTGGTTTATAGAAGCAGATACCCACGTGCCATCTCCTCATTGGTTACACCCACATGGGTGACTGAAAGACGAACGAGGTCAGTGGCGGTAATGCATCTAATTTATGAAAGTTGCCAATTGCAATATAAATTCAAGAGAAGAAAAAGCCTGGAAGGAGGAGAGATGACTAGAAACGATTCGGTTGATCATTTTATGCGTGGATTAATTGTCGTAGTAGAGGACCTTGTGCATTTCAGGTAAAATAACAACTCAATGTTTATATTCCAGGACAAATTAGCTAGCAACAGCAAGCTAGCTAAATAGGACAAATTAGCTAGCAAGTGCAAGCTAGCTAGCTAAATTGCCATAAATGTTTAATTCATGCTTTTCTACCTGTCTCCAAATTAATGTAATTGGTTCAGAGTTTGTTTTGCTATTTTAACCTGCGTGTCGTGATCGCGTTTGGTGTGGGGGGACAAAATAAATTTATGCACAATGGCGGTTTGGGTTCCGTGTAACGCACTGTCAACCTGGTCTTGGGTCTGTCCACCGCACAATCACACAGCACTGGAAGACATATGGACTGGTCAGACTGAGTCTTAACACACACGGACGCTGTTGGAAACACACACACACTCCACAGAAACCAAGCATAAAAAAATATTTTCTCCAATTGCTATTCAATTTTGCAGTGTCTGGTTGGCCATTAAAACCATTGCCAGTGTCAAGCACAGAGGGAGAATGAACACACACACACACACACACACACACACACACACACACACACACACACACACACACACACACACACACACACACACACACACACACACACAGTATAACAGCCATGCGGGAAGTCATTAGCTGGAGAAACAGAAGCACACCCGGACTCCACATCGAATAATTATGGGATTTCAGAGCACTGCAAACTCTGGGAATGCCATCCGGACTTTGGGATGAGAAAATCAATTGAATAGCAGCTTTATCCACTCTCTCCAGAGGCCTAATTAAGCTTTCCCTGCCGATCCCTCGCACACAACTATTCAAGGCTGTAGAATTCCAAACGATTCCACATCCTAAATATTGAACAATAGAGAATTCCCATCGGATCCAAATGCTGCATAGATAGAGTAATGAAAATTAGGAAACACAATAGAAATTCTCATTCTCTCAATACCCTCCATCTCTGTTGTTCTCCAACCCTCCCCCAGGAGAGAAACCAACAAGAATGACCTTTACATTAAGGAAAAAAGACGTTTAAGTTTCTCTGTTTGTGTGTGCGTTTGTCTGCCTGTCTGTTTTCTTACAAACAAAACACATGATCTCATATGAAATAAATGTGACAACATGGGAATGCAACATTTCAACCAGTTGGGTCTCCTCAGAGGAGGAAGGGGAGGACCATCCTCCTCAGTGAATTTCAGTTTAAAAACTTATAGTGAAACATAAAAAACATAAAAAAATATTTTTCGATAAAACTATACTAAATATATTTACCTCACCAAATTATTGATTAAAACACATTGTTTTGCAATGAAGGTCTACAGTAGCCTCAGCAGCACTCTGTAGGGTAGCACCATGATGTAGCTGGAAGACAGCTAGTTTATGTTCTTCTCTGGGTACATTGACCTAGGAGGCTCATGGTCCCAACCCCCTTCCATAGACTTCCATGGTAATTATGACAACTTACAGAGTATGTCCTCTAACCTATCAGAACACTTGCAGCATGAACTGACAAGTTGTCCACCCAATCAAAGGATCAGAGAATAAATCTTGAACAGAAAACATAAGCTACATCTAGCTAGCACTGCAGTGCATGAAATGTAATGAGTAGTTGACACAGAGTGAGAAATACCATAGTTGAACAGTTAATTTCTTCAAAAATAAAGGAGAAGCAAGAGAGCGAGAGAAAGATTGTATGTTTCACTTTCACTTAGCTAGTGAATGCAGCTAGCTAGTTTAGCCTACTCAAACACCTGGCTCAAACAGAGAGTGATGCTATGTTAGTGTCGTGTCTTTGACATTAGCTAGCTCACTATGGCTATCAAACACTGGAACTTTTACATGTCAATGTACATTTTTAGTTTTATGAATTATTGCCACCGGGCCTGCCGGTGTAACTGCTAAACTGCCTTCTGACTGTACGCTGTACTGCATGATTGTAGTGGGTTTACTAACGCGTTAGTTCTAGAATGTTGACTATGATGTGACAACGATGTAGGCTGTGGTAGCAGTTAGCGGTTATGATATGAAGGTTTGGCTTGTAAAGGGTTTTTCGCCTGGTCACAGACAGCTGTGTTGTGCACTGAAGTCCACAAGGGAAGGGAGGAAGAGAGCCCATAGATAGTTGCGAGGAATTATACAGTGCATTCAGAAAGTATTCAGACCCCTTGACTTTTTCCACATTTTGTTACGCTAGCCTTACTATAAAATGGATTCAATTGTTTTTTCACCTCATCAATCTACACACAATTCACCATAATAACAAAGTAAAAACTGTTTTATTTGCAAACTTATAAAATAAAATGGAAATATCACATTTACATAAGTGTTCAGAACCTTTACTCAGCATTTTGTTGAAGCACCTTTGGCATCGATTACAGCCTTAAGTCTTCTTGGGTATTATGCTACAAGCTTGGCACACATGTATTTGGGAAGTTTCTCCCATTATTCTCTACAGATCCTCTCAAGCTCTGTCAGGTTGGATGGGGAGTGTTGCAGCACAGCTATTTTCAGGTCTCTCCAGAGATGTTCGATCAGGTTGAAGTCTGGGCTCTTGCTGGGCCACTCAAAGACATTCAGAGACTTGTCCCGAAGCCACTCCTGTGTTATCTTGGCTGTGTGCTTAGGGTCGTTGTCCTGCTGGAAGGGGAACCTTTGCCCCAGTCTGAGGTCCTGAGCTCTCTGGATCAGGTTTTCATCAAGGATCTCTGTACTTTGCTCTGTTCATCCTTCCCTCGATCCTGACTAGTCTCCCAAGTCCCTGCCACTGAAAAACATGATGATGCTCCCATGCTTCACCGTAGGGATGGTACCAGGTTTCCACCAGACATGACACTTGGCATTCAGGCAAAATAGTTCAGTCTTAGTTTCATCAGACCAGAGAATCTTGTTTCTCATGGTCAGAGTCCTTTAGGTGCCTTTTGGCAAACCCCAAGCGGGCTGTCATGTGCCTTTTACTGAGGAGTGGCTTCCGTCTGGCCACTCTACCATAAAGGCCTGATTGGTGGAGTGCTGCAGAGATGAATGTCCTTTTGAAAGGTTTTCCCATTTTCACAGAGGAACTCTGGAGCTCCCTGACCAAGGCCCTTCTCCCCGATTGTTCAGTTTTGCCGGGCGGCCAGGTTTAGGAAGAGTCGTGGTGGTTCCAACTTCTTCCATTTAAGAATTATGTTCTTTGGGATCTGCAGACATTTTTTAGTACCCTTCCCTAGACCTGTGCCTTGACACAATCCTGTCTCGGAGCTCGATGGGCAATTCCTTGAACCCCATGGCTTGGTTTTTGCTCTAACATGCACTGTCAACTGTGGGACCTTATATAGACAGGTGTGTGCCTTTCCAAATTATGTCCAATCAATCAAATTTATCACAGGTGGACTCCACTCAAGTTGTAGAAACATCAAGGATGAGCAATGGAAACAGGATGCAAAGGGTCTGAATAGTTATGTAAATAAGGTATTAATGTTTTTAATTTTTAATACATTCGCATTTTATAATAACCTGTTTTTGATTTGTCCCGTGATTTTGGTCCCGTGTGGCTCAGTTGGTAGAGCATGGCGCTTGCAACGCCAGGGTTGTGGGTTCAATTCCCACGGGGGGACCAGGGTTCAATTCCCACGGGGGGACCAGGATGAATATGTATGAACTTTCCAATTTGTAAGTCGCTCTGGATAAGAGCGTCTGCTAAATGACTTAAATGTAAATGTAAATGTCATTACTGGGTATCGTGTGTAAATTGATGAGGATATATATATTTTTGAATCCATTTTAGAATAAGTCTGTAACGTAACAAAATGTGGAAAAAGTCAAGAGGTCTGAATACTTTACGAATGCATTGTACACTGCTCAAAAAAATAAAGGGAACACTTAAACAACACAATGTAACTCCAAGTCAATCACACTTCTGTGAAATCAAACTGTCCACTTAGGAAGCAACACTGATTGACACATGCTTTCACATGCTGTTGTGCAAATGGAATAGACAAAAGGTGGAAATTATAGGCAATTAGTAAGACACCCCCAATTAAGGAATGGTTCTGCAGGTGGTGACCACAGACCACTTCTCAGTTCCTATGCTTCCTGGCTGATGTTTTGGTCACTTTTGAATGCTGGCGGTGCTTTCACTCTAGTGGTAGCATGAGACCCACACAAGTGGCTCAGGTAGTGCAGTTCATCCAGGATGGCACATCAATGCGAGCTGTGGCAAAAAGGTTTGCTGTGTCTGTCAGCGTAGTGTCCAGAGCATGGAGGCGCTACCAGGAGATAGGCCAGTACATCAGGAGACGTGGAGGAGGCCGTAGGAGGGCAACAACCCAGCAGCAGGACGGCTACCTCCGCCTTTGTGCAAGGAGGTGCATTGCCAGAGCCCTGCAAAATGACCTCCAGCAGGCCACAAATGTGTATACATTCCTCAAATTCTGTTGAAAAACGTTTCTTAAACGGAAGCAAACAGAATGAAACTGGGATAAACACACCTGAATTTATCCAATAGAAACTCACATTTGCAACTGTTGGACTAATGATTACACCCTAGATCAGCTAGCTGCAGGCAAGAGTGTGCAAGGCGGTATTGAATGTGTCACTGTCTGTCACCTTGATTACTCAAAATTCTGAGCTAGGTGAATGGGTGACTAGAATATGAATGATTCAATATGCTGTTATAGAAATAAGGCCATGCTCTTAAAAACAATATCATCCTCCCTCATCTTAAACGATAACTGATTGATTACAACATGTGATAAAATGAAACTACACATGTGACAACAAAACCCAGGTGTCAAATGTGAAAATATTTTACTTGAACCTTTTGCTGCAGTGGGCTAAATCAGTGTCACACAGAGTGTTTCTTAGTAGTCTTAAACACATTTACTTTGAAACAAAAGTATTCACCTCACACACATGGTTATGGACTTAAAAAAAGAAGACACCTGTACCATGTCAGATATAGAGTTGAAATGTATTACATTTTGAGTTTGCATCCCAATATTACACTTTATAAACTGAAATATAACAAAACCGTTTGACATTGAAACATAGGATTGTGGGCGTTTTTTATTTTTACAATGTTTATTAATTATGAAATTATGAAAAATATGAATAACATTCCACCCATGAGGCCACCAGGTAATTTGACTGCAGGAAAGGGCTACAAGACATAAAGGACATTAATTGAAACCGTCTTGGTCCTCTGCAGGCTTTATCTAGTTACCGGTTTGTTCCAGGGGTGTTGTTAGGATGTTTTTTGAATATTGAGTCAGGGTCCACCTCTTGGTTGCTAGGTACCTGAAGTTCCTGCTGCGCCACCAGGTCAGTGGACATAATCGAGATTGGCTATACATATATTGCCAAGAATAACTTTCTGCACTTTGCCTAAAGTATATACACCTTGAAGATGTTATCTCTTTAAAATGAAAGTATGATGCTGTATTTTCTTTTCAATTAGTGTAAAAAAAGAATCTGGTATTATTTTGTACTGTAGCCACACTTGGGACTCAGCCTTAACTGGGATTTTAACTTGTAAGCACTTGGTCGCAAGCAACCTGAAATGTCCTGCTACATCAACAGGTCTGTGAGCCTAAAAGAGATATGGCTACAGACCCATTGGCAAGAATGCATTTCTACATTATGCTAAAAGCTACCCAGAATCAAGTAAATACATTTTCACCACAACGTTCAAAATAAAAAAAATAAAACTAGCAGTACTCAAGGACACTTGACATAGAGTTTACTGTATATGAATGCTTTGGGGATTTGAAGTTGCAAACTCTTGGTTGAGTGCATCCATGTTTCTGCAGTGCCACCAGGTTCATACTTATTGCTTGGAACATGTATTTACACACTCTCCAAAAATAAGGGTATGGTTAGGGGACAGTGTTGTTCCCTGAGGTACAAAAAGGTCAAGGGTGCACTTCACAGGTACACATATGAACTCACATGGTAGCGTTCAGTAACTTGAGGGTAAAAGGGACATTTATCTCCCCAATATTTTTAATATAAGGAATGATAATCAATGCGCTTTGATAGGTGGGGGAAATGTAGAGTGGGCTCATTAGCATATTTGGGGGAGTGGTCAAATGCATGTGTAGTTGTGCCAACTCTCAGTAGAAGTGTCATAGCAGTTTAACCCTTGTGTGGTGTTTGGGTCTGTGGAAAGCAGTTTCAATGTTTACTAAAAGAAAAATGATAGAATTTATAATATTTTCAACCTGAGACTCATTGCTCTTGGCTCATTTTCTGAGAAGAACATGTAAAATAACACATTTTCATTAGGTACACACAGTGCACCCATCTTCACATTTATATATCATATGTGATGTTCAGATCCACTGGACCTGGGGGTAATAAAAGTGTGGAAAAGTGTGTGTGTGTAGGTGAAAAAAAGTACAAATGAAACAAAAAGGTTTGCCGTGTGACTCCACTCTGTCTTCCCCTGCTGTTTCAATATTGCACCAAGAACCTGTCTGTCTCCCTGCCTGACTGCCTGACTGTCTGTCTCCCTGCCTGACTGTCTGTCTCCCTGCCTGACTGTCTGTCTCCCTGCCTGACTGCCTGTCTCCCTGCCTGACTGCCTGTCTCCTGCTTTTCTCGCACTCTTTACCCTTTTTATTGTTTATTGAAACTACCCAATGACTTGCATGAACCTGCACAATGTTATTACAATACATTATTTCGATACATTGTAAAGAAAATCTGTATTTTCCCACACTCTACCCCAGCCAGGTGCAAAAACACGACAAATAAATAACTTTGCATGTGTGGCTCCTTACCACAATCAATCAGTATGGCAAAAATAATCTCTGCTCAGACGGCCTTAGAAATAATTTTTGCAGAGAGAGAAGCTAGTGTGGAAGGAGCGTCTTCCACTCTCGAAGATGAAGAATTTTCTGAATATGACGATCGTGTCTCTGTCAATTCGGAGACTGCCAGTTAGTTAGAAGAAGAGGATGAGATTGACGCTCAGCCAGCCCCAGGACCATGTGTAGGGTTCCAGAAACACATCTTTTCACATGTGAAATGTCACATGTGTAGTGTTCCAGAAACACGTCTTTTCACATGTGAAATGTCACATGTGTAGTGTTCCAGAAACACATCTTTTCACATGTGAAATGTCACGTGTAGTGTTCCAGAAACATGTGTTTTCACATGTGAAATGTCACATGTGTAGTGTTCCAGAAACACGTGTTTTCACATGTGAAATGTCACATGTGTAGTGTTCCAGAAACACGTCTTTTCACATGTGAAAATCTGTGTGTTTGGAACACTACATATCTGAAAACACTGGGGTTCTTTTACACACTTTAACACCTGATTCAACACTACAAATGTTACAGTGAAAAATCAACACTAGGTTACACTGGCCAATTTGCTGTGCAGAAACAATTGAACCAATTAAGGGAAAACATCAATAACTCAACAAAAGAAAGAAAACCACAGTCAATCAAACTAACCACTCACACAATACACACAACTCCTTGAGCTGCTAACTAAAGAAAACCACAGTCAATCAAACTAACCACTCACACAATACACACAACTCCTTGAGCTGCTAACTAAAGAAAACCACAGTCAATCAAACTAACCACTCACACAATACACACAACTCCTTGAGCTGCTAACTAAAGAAAACCAGGTAACACCAGATAAAACTCTAAGCACGCCAGACAGGCTACATAACAGACTAGTCAACCTAACCCGTGACACATGCAGTGCTTCTGAAGACATATTGTCTTGCCTTTATCTTGTCTGCCCATAGATACTATATGAGGCACCAGGTAATGACCATGATCATGACTACAGAAAAGCTGACGTTTCACACACACACAACACACACACAGCTTTTTTCCCGTGAACTGTCAGGACTTTTTGGGGATTCAAAATATATACCCATTTAAAATGATATTTTCCTAACCGCTGACCCTATACCTAAAGAAGGAAAACATACACACACACAGTTGGAAGGATTGAGAGTTGAGGGGATCAGTGCAAGACTGTCGTCAGCTCCTCTCTGGTAGAAAGAGATGATTTATAGGACAAGTGTGTCTATAACCTACACTATATGTGGTTAACCTCTAGTCAGCAGTAGGGCTAGGTGGACACATCGTGTGTGTAGTCCCTCTCCAGCTGAAACACATCATTCATGGGTAAGGTGCAGTGCCCCTCTGCCCTTTGTGTCTGTCTGTGTTCCTCCGTCTGGAAAACCTTTAAAGGTCATCCTTTAAAGCTTGAGACATGTACTCCACCATGTCTGCCCTACACAAACACAAGTGAGACCAGGACTGGAGCCAGGGGTAAATGACATGGAGATGGGGAGTAATACCAGGACTTGAGCCAGGGGTAAATAACATGGAGATGGGGAGGAATACCAGGACTGGAGCCAGGGGTAAATAACATGGAGATGGGGAGTAATACCAGGACTGGAGCCAGGGGTAAATAACATGGAGATGGGGAGTAATACCAGGACTGGAGCCAGGGGTAAATAACATGGAGATGGGGAGTAATACCAGGACTGGAGCCAGGGGTAAATGACATGGAGATGGGGAGTAATACCAGGACTGGAGCCAGGGGTAAATAACGTGGAGATGGGGAGTAATACCAGGACTGGAGCCAGGGGTAAATGACATGGAGATGGGGAGTAATACCTGGACTGGAGCCAGGGGTAAATGATGTGGAGATGGGGAGTAATACCAGGACTGGAGCCAGGGGTAAATAACGTGGAGATGGGGAGTAATACCTGGACTGGAGCCAGGGGTAAATGATGTGGAGATGGGGAGTAATACCAGGACTGGAGCCAGGGGTAAATAACATGGAGATGGGGAGTAATACCTGGACTGGAGCCAGGGGTAAATGATGTGGAGATGGGGAGTAATACCAGGACTGGAGCCAGGGGTAAATGATGTGGAGATGGGGAGTAATACCAGGACTGGAGCCAGGGGTAAATGACATGGAGATGGGGAGTAATACCAGGACTGGAGCCAGGGGTAAATAACATGGAGATGGGGAGTAATACCTGGACTGGAGCCAGGGGTAAATGACATGGAGATGGGGAGGAATACCTGGACTGGAGCCAGGGGTAAATGACATGGAGATGGGGAGGAATACCAGGACTGGAGCCAGGGGTAAATAACATGGAGATGGGGAGGAATACCAGGACTGGAGCCAGGGGTAAATAACATGGAGATGGGGAGGAATACCAGGACTGGAGCCAGGGGTAAATAACATGGAGATGGGGAGGAATACCAGGACTGGAGCCAGGGGTAAATAACATGGAGATGGGGAGGAATACCAGGACTGGAGCCAGGGGTAAATAACATGGAGATGGGGAGTAATACCAGGGGCCCTGGGAGAGGGACTGTATACACAAGAGCTCAAGACAGGCAAACACACACATATACTGCACATACGTGTGCACACATACTGTATGTACACACATATGAGCACACACACACACTGCAGTCAGACCATAGCGGGTCAATTCAGTACTTTACCTGGTAATGAACCGACTAATATCTGTGGTCTGGGAATAATGGCTAGCCAAACTGTAGTCCTTTCAACTAGGAGGAACAGGCGAGATGTCTTTCTGACCAACTGATATCTAATCTGAAAACAAAGTCTCGGTTTATTTATTTTTTAAATCCCCCCATTTTTTCCCCAATTTCAATCTTGTCTCATTGCTGCAACTCCCTAACGGGCATGGGAGGCAAAGGTTGAGTCATGCGTCCTCCAAAACATGACCCGCCAAACCTTGCTTCTTAACACCCGCCTGCTTAACCCAGAAGCCAGCCACACCAATGTGTCGGAGGAAACACTGTTCAACTGACGACCAGGGTCAGGCCCGCCACAAGGAGATGCTAGAATGCAATGACCCAAGTAAAGCCCCCCCTGACCAAACCCTCCCCTAACCCGGATGACGCTGGGCCAATTGTGCGCCACCCTATGGGACTCATAGCCGGTTGTGATAAGCCCGGGATCGAACCCGGGTCTGTAGTGATGCCTCACAAAGGCTACGTTTAAAGCAATTTGAGCGATGCCAATATTCATCGCAATCCATCCACATCAAGACATGCAGGCTGAAATATCAAAACTAACTCTGAACCAACTATATTAATTTGGGTTCAGGTCGAAACACATGAAACATGCATGAACATTTAGTTAGCTAGTTTGCCGTTGCAGCCCTGTGTGAAACGTCATAAACATTGGGTTGTTATTTTACTTGAAATGCACAAGGTTGACCCATTTTGAGTCACACAAAAGTGTGTTCTCTTCTCCGACAATTAATCCACAGATAAAAGGTTTGTTTCTTGGAATTTCTCTTCCTTCAGTCTTCTTCTTCTTCTTCTGTGGACTTTATATGGCGGTTGGCAACCAACTTTAAGGTGTATTTACCACCACCAACTGGACTGGAGTGTGGACCTCAGTTCATCTTTCAATCATCCACGTACGTATAGGCGCCTAAAAAACTGGGAGATGGGAGAGGCGGGACTTGCGGCGCATCAAGTGTCAAAAATAGACCAAGTTCTATTTTAGCGCCTGGCTAAGCAGACGCTCGTTGACGTGTGCCAGCAGTTTGGATGAAATGATTGAATAACATGTATGTGTACATTTATTTCGCAACGCTTGCGCACACACGCGGGCGTTGTGGTCAGCATGTTAAAGACACAGTGCCTGTTTTTGGGGCTCAGTCATTGACAGTCTGCAGCAACTAGTTAGCTCACTGAAACAGATTACTCTCAGCTCTATCAATTCCTGTCATGAACAAAGTTTCTCTCTTCAATCTTTTCTTCCATCCATTTTCTTCTTCGACCTTTGCATTTGTTCACAATTGATGCTCAATTTGCAGCTGTTTAGAGCCAAAATGAGTTTCGCATTAACCCTTGGCGACCCTGAGACAGAGCGATAAGATTACTGGGTGTCTGCCAGTCTCTCTCGCTGCATGGGGGGGAATGCTATCTAGCTCTGAGAAGTGTCATTCAGTATGTCAGTCATGTTTAAAATGTAGATAGGCAGGCAGGTAATCATACTCCATCCAGCCCCAAAGACAGACAGAAATGTCAATTTCACATTTAAAAAGCTCAACAGACATATAGTGAATGAGATTGACACAGGGAAATGGGTAAGGGGAATGCCCTATGCAATTATCTCAGCTCCATTTCCTTCATTATGGTTAGTGGAGACACACACACATCTCAACTAAGTTCCTGGAACTACTAACATTTGCCATTAAAACAGACGTCTAGCTCAACCCCACCACTCAGGTGGGAGGAGACACAGGAAACAGGAAGTAGAGAGACAAAGAGGAAGTGTACATACCTGAGCCTCTCTTGGAGACTGTCTTCATGGCGCGGGACAGGGTGACATACAGCAGGATCAGGAGAGGGCTAGGAGGCCTCATTTTCCCCTTGACCTAACAGCCTAGGATACAGAGAGAGAGAGAGAGAGAGAGAGAGGAAGAAAGAGCGAGAGAGAAGGAGAGAGAAGAAGAGAGAAGACAAGTCAGTCATCTTTCAAGAGAAGATAAAGTTACCCCTTGTCCCACACATCGAAGATAGCACAGCCATCAGAGAACTAAGATGTTATATTAAACCCACACACACACTCATGTACGCACGCTCACACACACACACATAAACACATACACTCCTTTACTTACATTCCGCTAATGGCATCTAATGATTTCTTCTTGTGATTGCAATAGAGACAAGTTATCACAGCAGGAGAAATTTCACCAAATATCATTCCGCGGCGAAGATGCTGACGAATCAATAAAGACATAATGACGTGTAAAGAACACCCTTTTTTAAATCTCGGCTTCATTAAAAATGGAGGAGTGTGAAGGTTGGTGTGAGGGGGATTTGATATTCAAAGGATGGCTATTCCACACACACGTGATCGTTCATATAGAAATGATCCTAGGCACCTCTATGGACATCGTAGATCATGTTACCAGATGAAGGCGGTAGGTTGGTTCATTCTGTGGTTCATCCCATGGTAGTAAATGACACCCTGTGTGGCAGATACCCTGTGTGTTTGTGTCTTAAGTTAGATGGAAAACACACAATTGTTAATCCATTGGTAACTCCTGATCAGCACTGGCGTTGAGGAGTACACCACATCAGTCACTGGCTTTATAAATAAGGGCATTGAGGACGTCGTCCCCAGAGTGACTGTACGTACATACCCCAACCAGAAGCCATGGATTACAGGCAACATTCGCAATGAGCTAAAGGGTAGAGCTGGCACTTTCAAGGTGCGGGACTCTAACCCGGAAGTTTATAAGAAATCCTGCTATGCCCTCTGACGAACCATCAAATAGGCAAAGCGGCAATACACGACTAAGATTAAATCGTACTACACCGGCTCCAACGCTCGTCGGATTTGTCAGAGTCTGCAAACTATTACAGACTACAAAGGGAAGCACAGCCGCGAGCTGGCCAGTGACACAAGCCTACCAGACGAGCTAAATCACTTCTATGCTCGCTTCGAGGCTAGCAACACTGAGGCATGCATGAGAGCATCAGCTGTTCCAGACGACTGTGTGATCACGCTCTCCGTAGCCAACGTGAGTAAGACCTTTAAACAGGTCAACATTTACAAGGCCGCTGGGCCAGACGGATTATCAGGACGTGTGCTCCGGGCATGTGCTGACCAACTGGCGGGTGTCTTCACTGACATTTTCAACATGTCCCTGATTGAGTCTGTATTACCAACATGCTTCAAGCAGACCACCATAGTCCCTGTGCCCAAGAACACTAAGGTAAACTGCCTAAATGACTACAGACCTGTAGCATTAATGTCCGTAGCCATGAAGTGCTTTGAAAGGCTGGTCATGGTTCACATTAACACCATTATCCCAGAAACCCTAAACCCACTCCAATGTGTATACACCTCAAACAGATCCACATATGATGCATTCTCTATTGCACTCCACTGTCGTTTCCCACCTGGACAAAAGGAACACCTACGTGAGAATGCTATTCATTGACTACAGCTCAGCGTTCAACACCATAGTGCCCTCAAAGCTCATCACTAAGCTAAGGACTAAACACCTCCCTCTGCAACTGGATCCTGGACTTCCTGACGGGCCAACCCCAGGTGGTGAGGGTAGGTAGCAACACATCTGTCACGCTGAACCTCAACACTGGAGCCCCTCAGGGGTGCGTGCTCAGTCCCCTACTGTGCTCCCTGTCCACCCATGATTGCATGACCAGGCACGACTCCAACACCATAATTAAATTAACAACAGTGTTAGGCCTGATCACCGACAATGTCGAGACAGCCTGTAGGGGAGAGATCAGAGACCTGTCCGTGTGGTGCCAGAATAACAACCTATCCCTCAACGTAACCAAGACAAAGGAGATGATTGTGGACTACAGGAAAAGGTGTAGCAGGTTGAGAGCTTCAAGGTCCTTGGTGTCCACATCACCAACAAACTATCATGGTCCAAACACACCAACACAGTTGTGAAGAGGGCACGGCAAAACCTATTTCCCCTCAGGAGACTGAAAAGATTTGTCATGGGTCCTCAGATCCTCAAAAGTTTCTACAGCTGCACCATCGAGAGCAGCATCCTGACTGTTTGCATCACTGCCTTGTACGGCAACTGCTTGGCCTCCATATGCAAGGCACTACAGAGGGTAGTGTATACAGCCAAGTACATCACTGGGGCTAAGCTTCCTGCCATCCAGGACCTCTACATCAGGCGGTGTCCGAGGAAGGCCCTAAAAATTGTCAAAGATCCCAGCCACCCCAGTCATAGACTGTTCTCTCTACTACCGCATGGCAAGCGGTAACAGAGCACCAAGTCTAGGACCAAAAGGCTTCCCAACAGCTTTTGCCCCCAAGCAATAAGACTTCTGAACAGGTAATCAAATGGCTACTGCATTGTGTGTGTGTCCAACCCCTCTTTTACGTTACTGCTGCTCTCTGTTTATCATCTATGCACAGTCACTTTAACTATACATTCTCCCTCTGAGGGTAGGTAGCAACACATCTGCCACGCTGATCCTCAACACTGGAGCTTACCAGGGGTGCGTGCTCAGTCCCCTCCTGTACTCCCTGTTCACCCACGGCTGCATGGCCAGGCACGACTCCAACACCATCATTAAGTTTGCTGACGACACAACAGTGGTAGGCCTGATTGCCGACAACGACGAGACAGCCTATAGGGAGGAGGTCAGAGACCTGGCCGTGTGGTGCCAGAATAACAACCAATCCCTCAACGTAACCAAGACTAAGGAGATGATTGTGGACTACAGGAAAAGGAGCACCGAGCACGTCCCCATTCTCATCGACGGGGCTGTAGTGGAGCAGGTTGAGAGCTTCAAATTCCTTGGTGTCCACATCAACAACAAACTAGAATGGTCCAAACACACCAAGACAGTCATGAAGAGGGCACGACAAAGCCCATCCCCCCTCAGGAAACGAAAAAGATTTGGCATGGGTCCTGAGATCCTTAAAAGGTTCTACAGCTGCAACACCGAGAGCATCCTGACCGGTTGCATCACTGCCTGGTACGGCAATTGCTCGGCCTCCGACCGCAAGGCACTTCAGTGGGTAATGCGTACAGCCCAGTACATCACTGGGGCAAAGCTGCCTGCCATCCAGGACCTCTCCACCAGGCGGTGTCAGAGGAACACCCTGAAAATTGTCAAAGACCCCAGCCACCCCAGTCACAGACCGTTCTCTCTACTACCGCATGGCAAGCGGTACCGGAGTGCCAAGTCTAGGACAAAAAGGCTTCTCAACAGTTTTTACCCCCAAGCCATAAGACTCCTGAACAGGTAACCAAATGGTTACCCAGAGTATTTGCATTGTGTGCCCCCCCAACCCCTCTTTTACGCTGCTGCTACTCTCTGTTTATCTTATATGCATAGTCACTTTAACTATACATTCATGTACATACTACGTCAATTGGCCCGACCAACCAGCGCTCCCGCACATTGGCTAACCGGGCTATCTGCATTGTGTCCCTCCACCCGCCAACCCCTCTTTTTACGCTACTGCTACTCTCTGTTCATCATATATGCATAGTCACTTTAACCATATCTACATGTACATACTACCTCAATAAGCCAGACTAACCGGTGTCTGTATATAGCCTTGCTACTCTTATTTTCAAATGTCATTTTACTGTTGTTTTATTTCTTTACTTACCTACACAAACACACACACACACACACACACACACACACACACACACACACACACACACACACACACACACACACACACACACACACACACACACACACACATACGTGTTTTTCTCTACACTATTGGTTAGAGCCTGTAAGTAAGGATTTCACTGTAAGGTGAAAATACATGTTGTATTCGGGGCACGTGACATAAATTTGATTTGATTTGTATAAAAGTTACACAATAATATGACTTCAAATATCACTCTGCAGAGATCTACATTATATAGTTCTTCAAAATTCAGTACTCTTTTAAATGAGGAAAAGATGGCCTTCTATCCCTCTGAACATATTCCCCATTTCATTATTCCAAAGTACCAAACAATGAAAACAAAGCTTTTGAAGAACCCCTTTGGAAAAGGCCTGCGGATGCAAATATAGTTGATTGAGTGGGCTGGGTTGGATTCGGGTTAAAGTATTTAAATTGAGACTTGAAACGACACGATTCCGGTGGCTACCGTAGCAACAAAGGGTTCAGATGTGACAGCGACCATAGACTGAAAGACTGAGAGGCAAGGAGAGGAGGAGAGAGAGGACACAACAACAAACGGCCCTGGGAAAAGTGGAGGGAGTTCAGCCAGTGTCAGACCCACATTTCAATATGAGAGGAGAAGAACACAGAGCAAATTAACCCTCTAAACCAGAAAGGACCAGGATGGAACCCTGGTTTATAGAGAAAGACAAAAGCAAATGATGAGGAGAATGTTTGAGCACTGCTGCAGTCTCTGTCAGTCACGTGTGTGAGTTTGAGAGAAAGAGAGAGAGCGAGAGAGAGAGTGTGTATGTGCGTGTATATGCATGTGAGAATGTGTGTGTGTGTGTGTGTGTGTGTGTGTGTGTGTGTGTGTGTGTGTGTGTGTGTGTGTGTGTGTCTGCGTTCGTGTGTGTGTTTGCATGTGAGAGAGAGTGTGTGTTTGCATGTGAGAGAGTGTGTGTGTGTGTGAGAGAGAGTGTGTGTGTCTGCGTTCGTGTGTGTTTGCATGTGAGAGAGTGTGTGTGTCTGCGTTCGTGTGTGTGTTTGCATGTGAGCAAGTGTGTGTGTGTGTCTGCGTTCGTGTTTGTGTTTGCATGTGAAAGAGTGTGTGTGTCTGCATTCGTGTGTGTGTTTGCATGTGAGAGAGTGTGTGTGTGTGTGTCTGCGTTCGTGTGTGTGTTTGCATATGAGAGAGTGTGTGTGTTTGCATGTGAGAGAATGTGTGCGTTTGTGTGTGTGTTTGCATGTGAGAGAGTGTGTGTGTGTGTTTGCATGTGAGAGTGTGTGTGCATGTGAGAGAGTGTGTGTGTGCATGTGAGAGAGTGGGTGTGTTTGCATGTGAGAGAGTGTGTGTGTGTGTTTGCATGTGAGAGAGTGTGTGTGTGTGTGCATGTGAGAGAGTGTGTGCATGTGAGAGAGTGTGTGCATGTGAGAGAGTGTGTGTGTGTGCATGTGAGAGAGTGTGTGTGTGTGCATGTGAGAGCGTGTGTGTGTTTGCATGTGAGAGAGTGTGTGTGTCTGCGTTCGTGTGTGTGTTTGCATGTGAGAGAGTGTGTGTGTTTGCATGTGAGAGAGTGTGTGTGTGTTTGCATGTGAGAGAGTGTGTGTGTGTTTGCATGTGAGAGAGTGTGTGTGTGTTTGCATGTGAGAGAGTGTGTGTGTGTTTGCATGTGAGAGAGTGTGTGTGTGTTTGCATGTGAGAGAGTGTGTGTTTGCATGTGAGAGAGTGTGTGTTTGCATGTGAGAGAGTGTGTGTTTACATGTGAGAGAGTGTGTGTTTTCATGTGAGAGAGTGTGTGTGTGTGTGTGTGTTTACATGTGAGAGAGTGTGTGTGTGTTTGCATGTGAGAGAGTGTGTGTGTGTTTGCATGTGAGAGAGTGTGTGTGTGTGTTTGCATGTGAGAGAATGTGTGTGTGTGTGTGTGTGTGTGTGTGTGTGTGTGTGTGTGTGTGTGTGTGTGTGTGTGTGTGTGTGTGTGTGTGTGTGTGTGTGTGTGTGTGTGTGTGTGTGTGTGTGTGAGAGTGTGTGTGTGTTTGCATGTGAGAGAGTGTGTGTGTGTTTGCATGTGAGAGAGTGTGTGTGTGTTTGCATGTGAGAGAGTGTGTGTGTGTGTGTGTGTGTTTGGATGTGAGAGAGTGTGTGTGTGTGCATGTGAGAGAGTGTGTGTGTGTGTGTGTGTGTGTGTGCATGTGAGAGAGTGTGTGTGTGTGTGTGTGTGCATGTGAGAGAGTGTGTGTGTGTGTGTGCATGTGAGAGAGTGTGTGTTTACATGTGAGAGAGTGTGTGTGTTTGCATGTGAGAGAGTGTGTGTCTGTTTACATGTGAGAGAGCGTGTGTGTGTTTGCATGTTAGAGAGTGTGTGTTTGCATGTGAGAGAATGTGTGTGTGTGTGTGTGCGTGTGTTTGCATGTGAGAGAGTGTGTGTGTGTTTGCATGTGAGAGAGTGTGTGTGTGTTTGCATGTGAGAGAGTGTGTGTGTGTGTTTGCATGTGAGAGAGTGTGTGTGTGTTTGCATGTGAGAGAGTGTGTGTGTGTGTTTGCATGTGAGAGAGTGTGTGGGTGTGCATGTGAGAGAGTGTGTGTGTGTGCATGTGAGAGAGTGTGTGTTTGTGTGCATGTGAGAGAGCGTGTGTGTGTGTGTGTGTGTGCATGTGAGAGAGTGTGTGCATGTGTGAGAGTGTGTGTGTGTTTGCATGTGAGAGTGTGTGTGTGTGTGCTCAGATTAGAATAGCTAATGAAAGGAGTCTCTCTCTCAGACTTTCTTCTAGGAAACGTCGTTCAGTCAGAAAACATGTCTGCCAAGATCGTTCTGGCAATGTCCCCGCTGCCTGCAGATTGGCGTCTCTTTGTTCCACTAAAAGGCCTTGAGAAGCAGTCGGCAATAAGCTCGTCAGTTGTTGAGAAATGTGTGTTTTTGGCTTGTGTTACCAACCCTTGGTGGATTTATTGTCTTAAACACAGCGCACACACACCACTAGATAAAGAGGTTGATGGAAATGGATGGATGGAGAAAAGGATTGGTGGAAGGAAGGATTTAGAGGAAGAGATTTGAGACCAAAGACGAGCTACTGGGTGTGCAGGGTTCTTCTGCACAAACCAGAGCCTGCACACACTGCCTCGCTCCTGGAGCAGGGCTGACCACCAGAGTCCTAGATGCTAGTCAACAAGGTTTTTCCCCATATGTAGAACCACTGGCCAACATGGGTGCTGGCAGAAACAACATAAAGACCCCCCCCCCACACACACACACACAAACAAGCATGCACACACACACATACAGTATGCACCCACTAGGGCTGGCACAATAATCATATAATAATGTAACCAACAATTATGGGCAATAACCTTGAAGTATATAATAAAAATTATCTTAATACATACATTTTTGAAGGGAGGTGATTCAGCTTTCGATAAAGTTTAACCAACAGCAGTTTTTCATTTTGACATTAAGCGGGTAAAGTTGGTAATTGCGGTAAAAACTATTGTTAACAAGCGGTCAAAACTATTGTTAACAAGCGGTCAAAACTATTGTTAACAAGCGGTCAAAACTATTGTTAACAAGCGGTCAAAACTATTGTTAACAAGCGGTCAAAACTATTGTTAACAAGCGGTCAAAACTATTGGTTGGTCAAAACTATTGTTAACAAGCGGTCAAAACTATTGGTTGGTCAAAACTATTGGTTGGTCAAAACTATTGGTAACACGCGGTCAAAACTATTGGTTGGTCAAAACTATTGGTAACACGCGGTCAAAACTATTGTTAACAAGCGGTCAAAACTATTGTTAACAAGCGGTCAAAACTATTGTTAACAAGCGGTCAAAACTATTGTTAACAAGCGGTCAAAACTATTGTTAACAAGCGGTCAAAACTATTGGTTGGTCAAAACTATTGGTAACAAGCGGTCAAAACTATTGGTTGGTCAAAACTATTGGTTGGTCAAAACTATTGGTAACAAGCAGTCAAAACTATTGGTTGGTCAAAACTATTGGTTGGTCAAAACTATTGGTAACAAGCGGTCAAAACTATTGGTTGGTCAAAACTATTGGTAACAAGCAGTCAAAACTATTGGTTGGTCAAAACTATTGGTTGGTCAAAACTATTGTTAACAAGCGGTCAAAACTATTGGTTGGTCAAAACTATTGGTAACAAGCAGTCAAAACTATTGGTAACACGCGGTCAAAACTATTGGTAACAAGCGGTCAAAACTATTGGTAACACGCGGTCAAAACTTTTGGTAACAAGCGGTCAAAACTTTTGGTTGGTCAAAACTATTGGTTGGTCAAAACTATTGGTAACAAGCGGTCAAAACGATTGTTTTTTGAGATGGCAGTGTCACTAATCTGTGTTGTATTCATTAGGTATGTCGTAGCTCATTTTTAAAGATGCATTTTGATGCATTACAACCTCAAAACATTTTTCATTATGACAATAAACGTGGTCATTTGCATTATAATTCATCGTTACCCAAAATTCCATAATCATCACAACTCTAGCAACCACACACAAGGTTAGATATAACACGGGGGAGGCTACAACTAGCTGGAACGACTACAGGCCACAACTGTGAGTGAGACAGATACAGTAACACAGACAGAGAGAGACCCCAGCCAGCAGTAGTAGTCTATACACACAGGAAGCCCATTCACAGGTCACACTTCCTGTCAGACTGCCTGGCTGTCTGTCTCCCACTGTAATGTCTCAAAGCGTTCCCTGTCACAGTCTGCTCCCCACAACAATTGCACGGTGCTCCTGAAAGACCCAGCCATGTCACGCATTCACAAGCTCACTGGGACCAGGGGCCTTGCCAAGCATGACATCATCACCCCCCTCATCCCACACAGAGAGGGCATTGTGACAACCGCCCCCTGTCGCTTGTCCTCTCTCTCCATTCCCCCTCTAACATTTAAATATTCTCTACTAGGAGGTACAGACCATAACACAAAGACTCTTTCTCCCAAACAAACACACAGACCACTAACTGCTCAATCAGATGTAACATGGGGGTTAAAACATTCAAGCTCTTCTGTTAAGTCTCTGAAAGAGAACATCTTTGGACGTAGTGAAGTGTTACCAACACCAACATTGAATGAGGACATGAGTGACTGTTTCCATCAACCTCCCTAATTGGGTGACTCTCTGAGACCAGGGAAAACACCCTTTCAACACTTTGAGACTTCTTCAAGTTGGAATATATATATATATTTTACCCTTAAAATTCACCTGTGAAGGAGATCGGAGATATATTTACAGGTATATTCTACATTTCCATATCCAAAGTTATGTTTGATGTCACTTCATTTCACACAGAAGGAAAAAGGCTTGATCTCCCCAACTGAAGAATGTGTCTCATGCACAGCTGAGTTCTGATGTTCCATTGTTTCCAGGGCAACTGGGGGTACAGGGTAGACAGGTAATCAGGTGATGCGGAGCAGGATAGCTGAGCTAGTGTAGCTTTAAGTGAATCTCTCTCCCAGGAACACACGATGGAAAATGTTTAATCAGTAATAATATCAGACCAACCTGAATTAAACAATTTTTTTATCATTTATGTTTTCACAGGTTTTTGATAAGAGCAATTCTGAATCAATTTACCACTATTAACAGTTGGGGAGGGATACTAGGGCTGAGGAAAGTAGGACACCACAAGGCGGAACACACATATACTGTAAGTATAGATACACACACACACGTGTATACATGCACGTACACACACACACACACACACACACACACACACACACACACACACACACACACACACACACACACACACACACACACACACACACACACACACACACACACACACACACACACACACACACACGCGCACACATACCAGCAAGCCACGCACACATGATCATATAGAGATATACTGTGTAGAACAGACATGCCTCTTTGACATATAGATTAAGAAAACATGTTGGCTCTATTCATGACATGTCTATGTGCACCAACGGTCAGTATGATGTCCCCTCCTGACCTTGATCTGACAACAGTTGGGACAGTGCAGATCTGGCCAGTGTGGGTTTCCTTCCAACAAGCTTTCCAACAATATGACATATTATCTGACCGCCATCCATACTCGCCAGCCAAACTCATTTGCTCCGAGGCATCGGGACGGGAGCAGGTGTGTGAGGATGTACACAGCGCGAAACCCACGGATCAGCGGCTCGTGACGCCAGAACACACACTGACTCACACACGTACGCACGTATGCACACAACTCACCGCTTGCCTGCCCTCTATAAGCGGAAAATGAGGGTTACAGCTCAGCGTCGGGCTACGACGCCCTGAAGGAAGAGTGATGGAATTGACTGTCTGCTCCCATTGTTGTAGGAATGTATCTCCCTGGATAGCTGTTTCTCTCTCCCTGCTCCTCCGCCTACTCTTCAGCAAATTCAATTATCATCTCACCTTATTTGTCCCACCGCGCTCACTCTGCTGTGTGTGTGAAAGAGTGTGTGTGTGTGTGCATACGTTTGTGAGTATGTGTGTGCACGTGGTGTGTCATCGGCTATGCACACATATCCTATATCAACACACCGCTAACAATTTGTCAATGACACTATAAAGACATCCTTATTCACGGCACCTATAGCCAGAAGGGTTCGTTAACATTTGATGATGCCACTAACCCTGAACAGTGATTCCAGCAAGGCTCTAAATTAAATATTTTCATTGGTAGCACCAGAAAGAAGCACCATTTCTTTTTTGAGACTTATCCTATATGAATTCTAGCTACTTTTGAAGCACATGGTGTGCTCTAGAAACTAATATGTAACACTGTAAATACATTTGTTTATCATGAAAAGCTCAAATGTTGATAAATACACCTGTCATTGAAATTACAAAGTCATTTGTGGAATATTAGGTTTCTGTGGTGGTGGTGTAAAAGGTCTATTTTCATGTTGTGATGCATTGCATTGAAAATAGAACACTGTCTCTTTGAGAGTGTCACCTTTGTGATGATGACATTAGTGATGGAAAAGTCGGTTCCTTCGGCTCTTTTCACTGACTCAGATCTTCTCGATTCGTTCAGTAAAAAGAACAACTCTTTCGACTCATTTCATTAATTTGAGTCAGTAATTACAAGGGCCCGGTTTCCCGATAGTGATCGAACTTAGGCTTCGGAGTGTTTTAACGATGCATCTTTCCCACCATGGCCGAACATGTACAGTAACATACACTACGTTTCCCAAAACACCATGCAGAGAGAACGTTCGCTAATTGCGTTGTTGACGCATGTGTCGATACTGACAGGATCAACTTTCTCCATTAAAATCTTATATTAACATTAGAGTTATTCCACAATACTTACGACGGATCAGGTCCTAGAAATATTTTATCACTTATGGCTGCAAATATTTACTCTAATGCTTACCCTATAATAATGCACTAAATCAAGATTTTGCACATCATTGCGCAAATGTTAGGCTACACATGAAATATATTCAGACAAATTACAGACAGTAGCCTACAAGCAGCAAAATACAGCTGAAGTCGAAAGTTTACATACACCTTTGCCAAATACATTTAAACTCAGTTTTTCACAATTCCTGACATTTAATCCTAGTAAAAATTCCCTGTCTTAGGTCACCACTTTTTTAAGAATGTGAAATGTCAGAATAATACTAGAGGGAATGATTTATTTCAGATTTTATTTCTTTCATCACATTCCCAGTGGGTCAGAAGTTACCATACACTCAATTAGTATTTGGTAGCATTGCCTTTAAATTGTTTAACTTGGGTCAAACGTTTTGGGTAGCCTTCCACAAGCTTCCCACAATAAGTTGGGGGAAGTTTGGCCCATTCCTCCTGACAGACCTGGTGTAACTGAGTCAGGTTTGTAGGCCTCCTTGTGAGCACACGCTTTTTCAGTTCTGCCCACAAATGTTCCATAGGATTGAGGTCATGGCTTTGTGATGCCACACTCCAATACCTTGACTTTGTTGTCCTTAAGTCATTTTGCCACAACTTTGGAAGCATGCTTGGGGTCATTGTCCATTTGGAAGACCCATTCATCTACCAATCTTTAACTTCCTGACTGATGTCTTGAGATGTTGCTTCAATATATCCACATAATCTTCCTCCCTCTTGATGCCATCTATTTTGTGAAGTGCACCTGTCCCTCCTGCAGCAAAGCACCCCCACAACATGATGC
Source organism: Salvelinus fontinalis (assembly GCF_029448725.1). NCBI lineage: Eukaryota > Metazoa > Chordata > Actinopteri > Salmoniformes > Salmonidae > Salvelinus > Salvelinus fontinalis. The sequence goes on along the minus strand of NC_074683.1, from coordinate 41,200,142 downwards.
TGCCACCCCCGTGCTTCACACTTGGGATGGTGTTCTTCGGCTTGCAAGTCTCCCCGTTTTTCCTCCAAACATAACGATGTTCATTATGGCCAAACAGTTCTATTTTTGTTTCATCAGACCAGAGGAATTTCTCCAAAAGTACTTGCCACAACTCTAGTTTGTTAACAAGAAATTTGTGGAGTGGTTGAAAAACGAGTTTTAATGACTCCAACCTAAGTGTATGTAAACTTCCGACTTCAACTGTAACAATGGTTTTGGGAAACAGCTCTGAGATTTAACGATACTCCTACGAAGGTTCTAACTATGAACCTAGCCTTAAGATGCTTTTGGGAAACCAGGCCCAGTTTGTTAGCAACTATCTAGCTAGATAGCTAACATGACTGAACAAGGTGTAAAACAAATGCAGCCCGCGAGTAGTTTTAGAACGGCCCACAACATGGTTTATGAATTTAAAATGCAGCCCCACAATTCGTGACAGGAATAAAAAAAACATTGCAACGGTAATATGGTTCAGCTGTTTGGCTTAGAAACAAGCAGTTTTGGCTTTATTAATGATGCAAGCATGACGTAAATTAATCTGCGCTCTGGAATCAATGGAACAGGGAAGCAATCATTACAATAATTCTTATTATAAAAAATATATATTTTTTGTATTTTATCCCCTTTTTCTCCCCAATTTCGGTCATCGCTACAACTCCCCAAAGGGCTCGGGAGGCGAAGGTCGAAAGATGCGTCCTCCGAAACATGACCCGCCAAACCGCGCTTCTTAATATCCGCCCGCTCAACCCAGAAGCTAGCCGCACCAACGTTCAACTGACGACCGGTGTCAGCCTGCAGGCACCCGGCCCGCCACAAGGAGTCGCTAGAGTGCGATTAGCCAGGTAAAGCCCCCCGGCCAAACCCTGCCCTAACCCGGACGATGCTGGGCCAATTGTACGCCACCCTATGGGACTACCGATCATGGTCAGTTGTGATACAGCCTTAGATCGCTGCACCACTCAGGAGGCCCTATTACAAGAATTATTCTAAAAATATATAATTATATTGGATTCTTGGGGGGGTTGCACGTGCTCCCAAATTAAAAGTCCAGGTCGCAGAGGTAAATATTTTATTTGCATATGTGACCAAATTAGGTTCAAGTAGTACATTATGAGAAAAAGGTTTTGGTATATTTCATTCCATTCCCGAGCTGTCAAATTATTCATTGTCTTTTGTTTGGAGCGCTCCTGTTAATATTGAGTATAGACACACACCTGACTTCCCATAGAAGTAGGCCTAGGCTACCTGGCCTGTGTGCAAATGTAGGGCTATATATGTCCCCATTTGGGGATCTGATACTATTTCTGATTGTCTTAACTCACCATCACTGTGGAGCTTCTCAAAGTATTTTTTTTTTGCCTCAAACAGCAAATAAACTAAGTCTGTTCATTGAGAATGACATTAGTTCCTATTTGAAAAATCTTTCCAGCTCTCTCACTTTCGATAACCACTCAGCATGAAAGGGGAAAAAAATGTAATGCTCTGATCAAGGGGAATAGGCCTACCTTTTACATCATATCCCTTGCGCAAATTTGCTAGCAGGATTGAGCTGGACCAAGTTAATAGGTGATACAATGTTTCATGATTCAAGTTCGTTGCAGACAGGCCATTGTGTAGCCAATGTGATTTATAGGATATTTAATCAGGATATTTTCTTCCTGCAGGCTGCAATGTTTTAATTTGTTGGTTTATGTAGGCTATTTTTACATATTGGCAACGGCAATATAATTTACTTTTATATTCGTATCATTTTCATTTAGATATATAGATTAACCACATCATTTTGATTTATGAAGACTTTATTAGAAATTAAATTAAACTGTTCCATGAAACTGTGTACATGAAGAAAAAAAAGTGTACAAATTTTACACTTTTTTGTTCTTCTGCTTAGGCTATATTGGAGCTAGTTAGAAGCAAAGCTGCCATATCTGTCGGCGCCATTTTGAAATAAAATATTGTACTCCCTCTTTAATAATTAGTGTATCTTAATTTGTAATTGCAGTGCTTAAAGCATCAGACAAGCTAAGTAGCTTACATATAGTTGATTTTATTCAAACATAGGGTGTGTCTATACAGTACATGGAAAAATACACGTTTGAAAATGTCAACCAATCGAAAGAACAAACTACTCTCG